>NC_074675.1:29524960-29764960 GCF_029448725.1 Salvelinus fontinalis
ATCCTCTTCCTCCCTCTCCCCCCTGCTCTCTCCATCCTCTTCCTCCCTCTCTCCCCCTGCTCTCTCCATCCTCTTCCGCCCTCTCTTCCCCTGCTCTCTCCATCCTCTTCCTCCCTCTCTCCCCCTGTTCTCTCCATCCTCTTCCTCCCTGTCTTCCCCTGCTCTCTCCATCCTATTCCTCCCTGTCTCCCCCTGCTCTCTCCATCCTCTTCCTCCCTCTCCCACCCTGCTCTCTCCATCCTCTTCCTCCCTGTCTCCCCCTGCTCTCTCCATCCTCTTCCTCCATGTCTTCCCCTGCTCTCTCCATCCTCTTCCTCCATGTCTTCCCCTGCTCTCTCCATCCTCTTCCTCCCTGTCTTCCCCTGCTCTCTCATCCTCTTGCTCCCTCTCTTCCCCTGCTATCTCCATCCTCTTCCTCCCTCTCCCACCCTGCTCTCTCCATCCTCTTCCTCCCTCTCTCCCCCTGCTCTCTCCATCCTCTTCCTCCCTCTCTCCCCCTGTTCTCTCCATCCTCTTCCTCCCTGTCTTCCCCTGCTCTCTCCATCCTCTTCCTCCATGTCTTCCCCTGCTCTCTCCATCCTCTTCCCCTGCTCTCTCCATCCTCCTCCTCCCTCTCTTCCCCTGCTCTCTCCATCCTCTTCCTCCCTCTTTCCCCCTGCTCTCCCCATCCTCTTCCTCTATCCTCTCCCCTGCTCTCTCCATCCTCTTCCTCTATCCTCTCCCCTGCTCTCTCCTTCCTCTATCGTCTCCCCTGCTCTCTCCATCCTCTTCCTCTATCCTCTCCCCTGCTCTCTCCATCCTCTATCGTCTCCCCTGCTCTCTCCATCTCCTTCCTCTATCGTCTCCCCTGCTCTCTCCATCCTCTTCCTCTATCCTCTCCCCTGCTCTCTCCTTCCTCTATCGTCTCCCCTGCTCTCTCCATCTCCTTCCTCTATCCTCTCCCCTGCTCTCTCCATTCTCTTCCTCCCTCTCTCCCCCTGCTCTCTCCATCCTCTTCCTCCCTCTCTCCCCCTGCTCTCTCCATCCTCTTCCTCCCTCTCTCCCCCTGCTCTCTCCATCCTCTTCCTCCATGTCTTCCCCTGCTCTCTCATCATCTTCCTCGCTGTCTTCCCCTGCTCTCTCCATCCTCTTCCTCCCTGTCTTCCCCTGCTCTCTCCATCCTCTTCCTCCATGTCTTCCCCTGCTCTCTCCATCCTCTTCCCCTGCTCTCTCCATCCTCTTCCTCCCTCTCTTCCCCTGCTCTCTCCATCCTCTTCCTCCCTCTCTCCCCCTGCTCTCTCCATCCTCTTCCTCCCTGTCTTCCCCTGCTCTCTCCATCCTCTTCCTCCCTCTCTCCATCCTCTTGCTCCCTCTCTTCCCCTGCTATCTCCATCCTCTTCCTCCCTCTCCCCCCTGCTCTCTCCATCCTCTTCCTCCCTCTCTCCCCCTGCTCTCTCCATCTCCATCCTCTATCCTCTCCCCTGCTCTCTCCATCCTCTTCCTCTATCCTCTCCCCTGCTCTCTCCATCCTCTTCCTCTATCCTCTCCCCTGCTCTCTCCATCCTCTTCCTCTATCCTCTCCCCTGCTCTCTCCTTCCTCTATCCTCTCCCCTGCTCTCTCCTTCCTCTATCCTCTCCCCTGCTCTCTCCATCCTCTTCCTCTATTCTCTCCCCTGCTATCTCCATCCTCTTCCTCCCTCTCCCCCCTGCTCTCTCCATCCTCTTCCTCCCTCTCTCCCCCTGCTCTCTCCATCTCCATCCTCTATCCTCTCCCCTGCTCTCTCCATCCTCTTCCTCTATCCTCTCCCCTGCTCTCTCCATCCTCTTCCTCTATCCTCTCCCCTGCTCTCTCCATCCTCTTCCTCTATCCTCTCCCCTGCTCTCTCCTTCCTCTATCCTCTCCCCTGCTCTCTCCTTCCTCTATTCTCTCCCCTGCTCTCTCCATCCTCTTCCTCTATTCTCTCCCCTGCTCTCTCCATCGTCTACCTCTATCCTCTGCCCTACTCTCTCCATCCTCTTCCTTTATCCTCTCCCCTGCCTCTTTTATCGATTGTCACACTTTTTCTCTCTCTCAACGCTGTCACGTGTACATGTTTACTCTTTCACGTCTTTCTGTGTTTCTTTCTTCCCTCATTCCCTCTCCTCTCCTTCTCTCCCCCTCTCCAAGAGTCTCCGATCAAGCACATCTACGTCACTATGATCACTCAGAAGCTCTTGTGCTCTCCCTTCCTATCCTCCTGCACCCCCTCTCTCCTCCTTCATCCCTTCATCCCTCCCTCCCTCACCTCCCTTCTCCTCTCTCTCTCTCCCCCTCTCCAGGAGTCTCAGATCAAGCGTATCTATGGTACTATGATCAACCAGAAGCTGCAGGAGTTTGAGGAGGAGGTGAAGCCTATAGGTTCCGTCCTGACCCAGGCCACCTTGGAGCTCTACTACTCTACCGTCGCCCGCTTCCTGCCCACGCCCGCCAAGATACACTACCTCTTCAACCTCAGAGACATCTCCAGGGTAAGGGCTACACACACACGCCATGGCATACACACAGACATACATACACACACACACACACACATGCACGCACGAGTCATACTGAATGCATCGACTCTCACTCAATCTCTCTTAATCCTGGTGTTCAGTGGGTTTAGGTATAGATTAACAGTGGACTTGTGTTTCTGTGCGTCAATAAGCTGTCGTCTCCTCCTTGTCTAGGTGTTCCAGGGTTTACTGCGAGCTCACAGAGACTTCCACGACACCAAGCAGAGCATCACCAGACTGTGGATACACGAGTGCTTCAGGTATACTGCTCTCTATCCCTCGTTATAAACTGGCTGGTTCCAGCCCTGGATGCTGATTGGCGGACAGCCGTGGTATACCACGGGTATGACAAAACAGTTATTTTTACTGCTCTACTTACTTTGGTAACCAGTTTATAATAGCAATAAGGCACCTCGGAGGTTTGTGGTATACGGCCAAATATACCAGGGCTAAGGGCTGTATCCAGGCACTCCGCATTGCGTCGTGCTTAATAACAGCCCTTAGCGGTGGTATATTGGCCATATACCACATCTCCTCGGGCCAGCTTAAATATATTATACTAAGACCTAGGATAAGAGGAACATTCATTGTACCCAAGGAGACAGTAGTCTGTACCACTACAGTATATACTGTGTACATTCTGTCTGCCTGTGTGACATGCAGCACTGATGGGACAGTGTCCCTGACTCCTCTGGTCTCCTCTCCCCCCATCCCCAGGGTGTTCTCAGACCGTCTGGTGGACCAGAGTGACACAGAGGCCTTCGTAGGGCTGTTGACTGAGAAACTAGGCTCTCTGTTTGAACTCACCTACCACAGCATCTGCCCCAACAAACAACCACCCATATTCGGTACTAACAAACGCTCACTCGCGGTATCACACACACACACACGCACACACACACACACACGCACACACACACACACACACACACACACACACACACACACACACACACACACACACACACACACACACACACACACACACACAAACACAGGGGACTGGGAGGATGGGATGGATTGTTCTTTAACTAGACTGACTGATGAATGGATGTGTGTGTACATTGACAAGCGGACTGGATGAAGGATCGATTTAGGTATTGATTGATGAGTGGTTTGTAATTAGTAGCCCGGTTGGTTGGTTGATTGATTACAACAGCTCTGTCTCCCGAGAGTTGTTTACAGACGTCTTGTATGTCAATATAACTACGTGTGTGTGTTTGCGTGTGTGTGTGTGTGTCTCTCTCTCTCTCTCTCAGGGGACTTCCTGAAGGAGCCTCGTGTGTATGAGGATCTAGTGGACTTCAAGACGTTGAAGGGTTTCATGGAGTCTCAGCTGGAGGACTACAACCTGACCCCTGGAGTGGTGCCCATGTCCCTGGTGCTGTTCAGAGACGCCATAGAACACGGTGAGTAGTAGGACTGATCGATCCTCTGTGATGATAATGATAGTCAGTATAGTACATATGAATACTGCATATCACACTAAAACTTCAAATGTCACAGCCATACAAAATACAGTCAGCACATCAAATCAAATCAAATGTATTTATAAAGCCCTTCTTACATCAGCTGATGTCTCAAAGTGCTGTACAGAAACCCAGCCTAAAACCCCAAACAGCAAGCAATGCAGGTGTAGAAGCACGGTGGCTAGGAAAAACTCCCTAGAAAGGCCAGAACCTAGGAAGAAACCTAGAGAGGAACCAGGCGCTGAGGGGTGGTCAGTCCTCTTCTGGCTGTGCCGGGTGGAGATTATAACAGAACATGGCCAAGATGTTCAAATGTTCATAGATGACCAACAGGGTGAAATAATAATAATCACAGTGGTTGTAGAGGGTGCAACAGGTCAGCACCTCAGGAGTAAATGTCAGTTGGCTTTTCGTAGCCGATCACATTCAGAGTATCTCTACCGCTCCTGCTGTCTCTAGAGAGTTGAAAACAGCAGGTCTGGGACAGGTAGCAGGTCCGGAGACCAGGTCAGGGTTCCATAGCCGCAGGCAGAACAGTTGAAACTGGAACAGCAGCACGGCCAGGTGGACTGGGGACAGCAAGGAGTCATCAGGTCAGGTAATCTTGAGGCATGGTCCTAGGGCTCAGGTCCTCCTCCGAGAGAGAGAGAGAGAGAAAAAGAAAGAAAGAAAGAAAGAAAGAGAGAAAGAGAGAATTAGAGAGAGCATACTTAAATTCACACAGGACACCGGATAAAACAGGAGAAATACTCCAGATACAACAGACTGACCCTAGCCCCCTGACACATAAACTACTGCAGCATAAATTCTGGAGGCTGAGACAGGAGGGGTCGGGAGACACTGTGGCCCCATCCGACGATATTCCCGAACAGGGCCAAACAGGACGGATATAACCCCACCCACTTTACCAAAGCACAGCCCCCACACCACTAGAGGATATCTTCAACCACCAACTTACCATCCTGAGACAAGGCCGAGTATAGCCCACAAAGACCTCCCCCACTGCACAACCCAAGGGGGGGCGCCAAACCGGACAGGAAGATCACATCAGTGACTCAACCCACTCAAGTGACGCACCCCTCATAGGGACGGCTTGGAGGAGCACCAGTAAGCAAGTGACTCAGCCCCTGTAATAGGGTTAGAGGCAGAGAATCCCAGTGGAGAGAGGGGAACCGGCCAGGCAGAGACAGCAAGGGCGGTTCGTTGCGGTTCGTCACCTTCACACTTCTGGGCCAGACTACACTCAATCATAGGACCATACTAGGACCATACCATACATTCATAGGACCATAGGATCATACTGAAGAGATGAGTCTTCAATAAAGACTTAATGGTTGAGACCGAGTCTGCGTCTCTCACATGGGTAGGCAGACCATTCCATAAGCTGTTTGCTTAGAAATTCTAGGGACAGTTAGGAGGCCTGCGTCTTGTGACCGTAGCGTACGTGTAGGTATGTACGGCAGGACCAAATCGGAAAGATAGGTAGGAGCAAGCCCATGTAATGCTTTGTAGGTTTTGCAGTAGAACCTTGAAATCAGCCCTTGCCTTAACAGGAAGCCAGTGTAGAGCGGCTAGCACTGGAGTACATCCTGTTAGCATACATCCCTGGTGTTTGGTCTTACCCTTTCATTACTTTGGCTCTTACTTTCCACCAAGAAAATATCTTCGTTTTCATATCTTACCAATGTGTCAGGTTCGGGATGGGTGTTGGTGTCTAGCTTTGCTGAGCATACAAACAAAATATGTGTGTGTGTGTGTGTGTTTTCCCTCAGTAACCCGTGTGGTGCGTGTGATCAGCCAGCCCAGAGGGAACATGCTGCTGGTGGGCATCGGGGGCTCAGGTAGACAGAGCCTTTCCAAGATGGCCGCCTCCATCTGTGAGTACCTGGTCTTCCAGGTGGAAGTCACCAAGCAGTACCGCAAGCAGGAGTTCAGAGAGGGTAAGAGACCATTATATATTACCTACTACCAGCACATGGGTTGAAATACTTTTTGAAATCATTTCAAATACTTCATCTGTGCTTGATTGAGCTTGCCTAGCACAATGGAACCAATGAGGGGGAGACTTTGTAGTCAACTGCACTACAGAGGTATGAGACATGATATATTTGGACCTGTTCTACAAGAGAAATTTGTTAAATTTGGTTGATCTGCCAACAGCAAGGCATTTGTTTAGAACAGGGGTCTTCAACCTTTTCTTGTCCAGGGACCCCCTCCCAGGAGACCTGGCAACCCAGGGACCCCCATCATATGTTAGCCCCCAAAGAAATTCATGTCTTGTCTTATCATCACGTGAATGATAATGGAAAGGATATCAAATCAACATTTTAAAATAAATAGAAGTAATTTATTCGGTTGTTGCTAGCAACATTCTTATTATAAAAACATTTTCGCAGACCCCCTGCAGTACATCTGCGGACCCCCCGTTGAATACCTCTGGTTTAGAACATAATTGCACTGAATTACAGCACGCTGCTCAGGGCTGCTCGCTGCCTGAGCGTTTAATATGAATTGAGTCAGACTGATAGCCGTACGTTCTGCTCTAATTAAACACAACACTTTATTTAGATGGCGTTTTCCTGTTTGTTTGTTGTTAGTTTATATTTTAGTTGCTTTTCAACTGGTGCAGTTATTTTGATTGTTCAGGAATGTCCTACTTTGTTGAGTCAGATTCTAGGCCCACAACCTTAACCAAAATACTTTTGTCGTGATCACAACCCGGCAACACACACACACACACACACACACACACACACACACACACACACACACACACACATCCACTTTCACACTCTCTGTCTCTCTCTCACAAACACTCGCACACACACACATCCTTGAGTCTTCTCCTCCCATGCATGTCTCCTCCCAGACATAAAGAAGTTGTATCGTCTGACGGGTGTGGACAACAAGCCCACAGTGTTCCTGTTCAACGACACACAGATAGTAGACCAGTCTTTCCTAGAGGACATCAACAACATCCTCAGCTCTGGAGAGGTGCCCAACCTCTACAAACAGGACGAGTTTGAAGAGGTACGATTACTAAACAGGGTTTAAATAATGCAACGTTGGCATCTGTTATTGTGAAAGAGGGACTTTACACAGGTGCTAGTGCACTGAGTGTACAAAACATTAAGAACAACTTCATAATATTGAGTTGCTGCACCCACCCTCCCACTTTTGCCCTCAGAACAGCCTCAGTTTGTTGGGGCATGGACTCTACAAGGTGTCGAAAGCATTCCACAGGGATGTTGGCCCATGTTGACTCCGATGCTTCCCACACTTGTGTCAAGTTGGCTGAATGTCCTTTGGGTGGTGGACCATCCTTGATACACGTGGGAAACTGTTCAGCGGGAGAAACCAAGTAGCGTTGCAGTTCTTGACACTGAAACACTGTTGTACACGGTGATCCAGAGCATCCCAAACATGCTCAATGGGTGACATGTCTGGTGAGTATGCAGGCCATGGAAGAACTGGGACATGTTCAACTTCCAGGAATTGTGTACAGATCCTTGCGACATGGGGCTGTGCATTATCATGCTGAAACATGAGGTGATGGCAGCGGATGAATGGCCCAACAATGGGCCTCAGGATCTCGTCACGGTATCTCTGTGCATTCAAATTCCCCGTCGATAAAATGCAATTGTGTTCGTTGTCCGTAGCTTTTGCCTGCCCATACCATAACCCCACCGCCACCATAGGGCACTCTGTTCACAATGTTGACATCAACAAACTGCTCAACCACACAACACCATACACGCTTTCTGACATCTGCCCGGTACAGTTGAAACCAGGATTCATCCGTGAAGAGCACACTTCTCCAGCGTGCCAGAGGCCATCGAAGTTGAGCATTTGGCTGCTGATGTCGGTTACAGTGCCGAACTGTAGTCAGGTCAACACCCTGGTGAGGATGACAAGCACGCAGATGAGCTTCACTGAGACAGTTTCTGACAGTTGGTGCAGAAATTCTTTGGTTATGCAAACCCACAGTATCATCAGCTTCCCGGGTGGCTGGTCTCAGACAATCCTGCAGGTGAAGAAGCTGGATGTGGAGGTCCTGGGCTGGCGTGGTTGCAAAGTGGTCTACGGTTGTGAGGCCGGTTGGACGTACTGCCAAATTCTCTAAAACGACGTTGGAGGGTGCTTATGGTAGAGAAATTAACATTCAATTTTCTGGCAAAAGCTATGGTGGACGTTCCTGCAGTAGGCATGCCAATTGCACGCTCCCTAAAAATTTGAGACATCTGTAGCATTGTGCTGTGTGACAAAACTGCACATTTAAGAGTGGCCTTTTATTGCCCCCAGCACAAGGTGCACCTGTGTAATTATCATGCCGTTTAATCCACTTCTTGATATGCTACACCTGTCTGGTGAATAGATTATCTTGGCAAAGCAGAAATGCTCACTAACAGGGATGTAAACCAATTTGTGCACAAAAGAAGAAGCAAGCTTTTTGTGCATTTGGAAAATGTCTGGGATCTTTTATTTCAACTCATGAAACATGGGACCAACACTTTACATGTTGCATTGATATTTTTGTTCAGTGTTTATAATATATACTGTATGAATGAATGAAGGATTTTTTGTTGTTGTGTCAAATCGCCAGTTGGCAACCCATCCCTTATGGGATTAATTGACACATAAACAAACGTTACAATAATTCACTGTGGTAATTCAGTGTTAATTCTTCTTACGGTGTTTGCTGCAGTGTGCATTGCATAAAGAGTGAAACAATTTAAGATCAAAATCAGTACATTATTGTAAATAAGGTTATCCAAAAAATAATTACATCCCTAGAGCAGTACAAATATATACAGTACATACACACATACATAGACATACACTGCATATATACACATACAAACATACATACATAATATAATAATTTGTTCTTAACTGACTTGCCTAGTTAAATAAAGGTTAAATAAAATAAAAATAACTTACAGATAAATAAATACAGAAAAATGAAACAGAAGGCATTTGAACCCAGTCTGGCACAAAGAGAAGATTCATGTGAGAGACAAGCCTATACACAATCTATATACACACATCCGTTTACCACTTACAAGCTAAATATTTGTATAATTTAATTATAGGTAGCCCTTTTTCTTTTATTCCAGGCTTTATCGAAATATTCTGCAAACAGAAATACACAATGGACAAAATACCACTTCAGTTTCTCCTCATTGCTCAGCCACATAATGCCAGGGTATATCTGGTGTGCTTTCTGGAATAAGAGAAAGCGTATATCGCGGTAGAAAGGGCAATAGAGGATCAAATTAATTTCATTCTGTATTTCTTCGACGTCGCAATAGCTACATAGTGTTTCATCTTCCATTTCACCACGATACCGACTGTATATTATCTCTCTATATAAGTACATCTCTCACAGAAAAGTCACCACAAAAAAAATATAGATAAAAGAGTAATAGTGCTATCCAGCATGTGTGTGGTAGGCTAGTTTGTGTTTTCTGTGTTTGTTCTTATGTTGTTTTGTCTCGTTGTGTATGAACCTTTGACCCTGACCTCCTCGCCCAGGTGTCCAGTGCTCTGTCGGACTGGGCCAGGAAAGAGAACATCGTTGAGACTCCAGACTCCATGTTCAACTACCTGATAGAGAGAGTGAGGAACAACCTGCACATCGTGCTCTGCATGAGCCCTGTGGGAGACCCCTTCAGGTAAGCCTGCACTCAGGACCGTTTCTGAAGTTAAAGAATGTACAGTGCCTGCTATATCTCACCAAGCAAAGCGATTAGTAATGTACAAAGCACTGAACACATTCAACAATAAGGGTTTGAGACAGAGATGAAAGCTTTTCCCGCGGCATCATCTGTGCTAATGGGCGACTAGTAGAGGTATCTTCCAAAGCATTGCCACCGTTCTCTCATGATCTGTTTCCTTCTCATGCTCTCTCTGTCTGAGTGTGTAAACCCCACACTCCAGCACAGCTGATTATCAGTATTAGAGCATAGGCAGCCGAACTTGAACACTTGTCAGCTTGTTAATGGCTAATGTGCGTCCCGCCATCCCTTGTCTTGCAAATTAGGAATTGTGTTTAGGATGACACAGCGTTTTAGACCTGAGGCTTGCTGCGATTAGAAATGACAGGATGGATAGCAGACATGACGGCTGGGTCACTCACACACACACGTACACACACACCAGTCTGTCTCTCTCTCATTAGCGAGACAGGGCAGTGTTCACACATAATACCACTAATTGGGCTGGCAGGGCCCATTACCCAGAGCTAATCACCATGCTTTGGCTGGTGGCTCCAGGGCTGCCGTCCATTCCTCCATCCCTCCATTCCTCCATTCCTCCACCTCTGACCAGTATTCGTGGCCGGGAGTGAGAGGGGTTCTTACCAGGTCAACACAGTCACACTGGCTGTGTGATGGCATGACAGCAATTAGCCAGCAAAACCTAGTGGCTCAGACAATGGAGGTTGGGTCTTGGCAGCTGTTAAATTGAGTGGATTTAAGTTGCGTTTCTCCAAGAGCTCAACGTGATTTCCATCATTCACGACATTCACCTCCACACCAGTGTTTAGCACCCACCTGGGTAACGCACCCATTTAGACACAACTAGACTCAGAGCACACCCCACAACAGATTGAAACATTTATTGAAATCAATGGCATCTTTGGATCTGATGAACTTGTGTGTGTTCCTCAAGGAACTATATCCGTCAGTACCCAGCCCTGGTGAACTGTGCCACCATCGACTGGTTCTCCGAGTGGCCCAGAGATGCCCTGTTGGAGGTGGCTGAGCGATACCTGGACGGACTGGCCCTGGGCACCGTGGAGGGGGTGAGACACACACACACACACACAGATAACACACATGCACTTCTATCTAACTGAACTTGGTTAGAAGGTTAGCCTGCTGTGTGATGTAGTGATTCACCCTCTCATCTTTCCTGCTACTAGCTAGTCTTTTAAAATACATTTATGAAGAGCAGCTGGGTCGTGAAAACCTCAGAGTTAAAAGCTTGTTTTATTGTAGTCTCATCTACTATGCTCTACCCACCACGTACACGTCACCTTCGCCTTCACACTCCGACACAACACTGCTTTGCTCTGTTCTCTGTTTCCACAATGGTATATAATGTTGTAGGAATGTCGTAGGAATGTTTACGGCCAGAAGTATTTTCCTGGCCACATGACCCGATCAGGAGAATCTCTTGGCTCTTGTAATGTTGTATAATGTTTCAATAGTGTTATATGGTCTTGTAATAAAGTTTTATAACGTTTTAATGACATTATATCCATGTTGGGGCTTTATTGTAGATCTAGACAAAGGTATCCAGTATCTTTGTGACCATGCACCAGTCTGTGGCCCAGTAATGTTGTATAACGTTGTAATAACGTTGTAACAACGTTATATCTTTGGGTGGATGTGTTCCTGTAGATCCAGACCAAAGTGGCCAGTATCTTTGTGACCATGCACCAGTCTGTGGCCCAGTTCTCCCAGAGGATGAAGCTGGAGCTGAAGAGACACAACTACGTCACTCCTACCAACTACCTGGAGCTGGTGTCTGGATACAAAAAGTAACTAACTACCATCCCCATTGCCAACTCAAAGTGTTCTTAGACTTCTCTCAATCTGTCAGTCATCTCCCTGTCTACCAGGTCTGCTGTCTCCCACTCTTTGATGCAGTATATCTTTCACATTCTGTCTCTCTGTCTCTCTGTATCTATCTGTCTGTCTGTCTTTCTGTCTCTTCATCAAATCAAATTGTATTTGTCACATGCGCCGAATACAACAGGTATTACACCTTACAGTGAAATGCTTAGCCAACAATGCAGTTTTAAGAGAAATACCTAAAAAGAGTATGAGATAAGAATAACAAATATTTAAAGAGCAGCAGTAAAATAACAATAGCAGGGCTATATACAGGGGGTACCGGTACAGAGTCAATGTGTCAATTACCGGCGTGTTGAGGTAATTAAGGTATTATGTATTAAAGTGACTATGCATAGATAATAACGGAGAGTAGCAGCAGCGTAGAAGGGGGGTGGAGTGGGGGGGGTGGGCGCAATGCAAATAGTCTGGGTAGCCATTTGATTAGATGTTCAGGAGTCTTACGGCTTGGGGGTAGAAGCTGTTTAGAAGCCTCTTGGACCTAGACTTGGCGCTCCGGTACCGCTTGCCGTCCGGTAAAAGAGAGAAGATTCTCTGACTAGAGCAGCTGGTGTCTTTTACAATTTTTAGGGCCTTCCTCTGACACCGCCTGGAATATTGGTCCTGGATAGCAGGAAGCTGTGATGTACTGGGCCGTACGCACTACCCTCTGTAGTGCCTTGCAGTCGGAGGCCGAGCAGTTGCCATACCAGGCAGTGATGCAACCCGTTAGGATGCTCTCGATGGTGCAGCTGTAAAACCTTTTGAGGATCTGAGGACCCATGCCAAATCTTTTCAGTCTCCTGAGAGGGAATAGGTTTTGTCGTGCCCTCTTCACGATTGTCTTAGTGTGCTTGGACCATGTTAGTTTGTTGGTGATGTGGACCCCAAGGATCTTGAAGCTCTCAACCTGCTCCACTACAGCCCCACCGATGAGAATGGGGGCATGCTCGGTCCTCCTTTGCCTGTAGTTCACAATCAACGTTGAAGGAGAGGTTGTTGTCCTTGCACCACACGGTCAGGCCTCTGACCTCCTCCCTATAGGCTGTCTCATTGTTTTCGGTGATCAGGCCTACCACTGTTGTGTCATCGGCAAACTTAATGATGGTGTTGGAGTCGTGGCTGGCCATGCAGTCATGAGTGAACAGGGAGTACAGGAGGGGACTGAGCACGCACCCCTGAGGGGCCCCCGTGTTGAGGATCAGCGTGGCGGATGTGTTGTTACCTACCCTTACCACCTCGGGGCGGCCCGTCAGGAAGTCCAGGATCCAGTTGCAGAGGTAGTTGTTTAGCCCTAGGGTCCATTCTAACATAGGTGTTCCTTTTGTCCAGGTGTGAAAGGGCAGTGTGGAGTGCAATAGACATTGCATCATCTGTGGATCTGTAGGGGTGGTATGCAAATTGGAGTGGGTCTAAGGTTTCTGGGATAATGGTGTTGATGTGAGCCACTTCATGGCTATAGATGTGAGTGCTACGCATCGGTAGTCATTTAGGCAGGTTACCTTAGTGTTCTTGGGCACAGGGACTATGGTGGTCTGCTTGAAACATGTTGGTATTACAGACTCAGACAGGGAGAGGTTGAAAATGTCAGTGAAGACACTTGCCAGTTGGTCAGCGCATGCTCGGAGTACATGTCCTGGTTATCCGTCTGGCTCTGCGGCCTTGTGAATGTTGACCTGTTTAAAGATCTTACACACATCGGCTGCGGAGAGCGTGATCACACAGTCGTCCGGAACAGCTGAGGCTCTCATGCATTTTTCAGTGTTACTTGCCTCAAGCAAGCATAGAAGTTATTTAGCTCGTCTGGTAGGCTCGTGTCACTGCGCAGCTCTCGGCTGTGCTTCCCTTTGTAGTCTGTAATAGTTTGCAAGCCCTGCCACATCCGAGGAGCGTCGTAGCCAGTGTAGTACGATTTATTTGTCTGTCTGTCTGTCTGTATCTGTCTGTCTCTGTATCTGTCTGTCTCTGTATCTTACTATCTGTCTGTATCTGTCTGCCTGCCTCTCTGTATCTGTCTGCCTGTCTGTCTGTCTGTTTTACTCTATCCGACTCCCTGACTCTCCGTATTCTCTCTCCCGTTCTTTATTTTTTTTTTCTCACTTGATCTTTCCTTCACTCATTCTAACTCTCCCTCTCCCTGTGTATCTCCAGGCTGCTGGCTGAGAAGCGCATTGAGCTGGGGGAGCAGGTGTCCAAGCTGAGGAACGGCCTGTTTAAGATAGACGACACGCGCATCAAGGTGGAGGCCATGTCTGTGGAGCTGGAAGAGGCCAAGAAGAAGGTGGCTGACTTCCAGAAGCAGTGTGAGGAGTACCTGGTCATCATCGTCCAGCAGAAGAGAGAGGCCGATGAACAGCAGAAGGTACGTACAGTTGAAGTCGGAAGTTTACATACACTTAGGTTGGAGTCATTAAAACCTGTTTTTCAACCACTCCACAAATTTCTTGTTAACAAACTGTTTTGGCAAGTCAGTTAGGACATCTACTTTGTGCATGACACAAGTCATTTTCCCATCAATTGTTCACAGACAGATTGTATCACAATTCCAGTGGGTCAGAAGTTTACATACACTAAGTTGACTGTGCCTTTAAACAGCTTGGAAAATTCCAGAAAATGATGTCATGGCTTTAGAAGCTTCTGATAGGCTAATTGACATCATTTGAGTCAATTGAAGGTGTACCTGTGGATGTATTTCAAGGCCTACCTTCAAGCTCAGTGCCTCTTTGCTTGACATCATGGGAAAATCTAAAGAAATCAGCCAAGACCTCAGAAAAACGATTGTAGACCTCCACAAGTCTGGTTCATCCTTGGGAGCAATTTCCAAATGCCTGAAGGTACCACGTTCATCTGTACAAACAGTAGCACGCAAGTATAAACACCATGAGACCACGTAGCCGTCGTACCGCTCAGGAAGGAGATGCGTTCTGTCTCCTAGAGTTGAATGTACTTTGGTGCGAAAAGTGCAAATCAATCCCAGAACAAAAGCAAAGGACCTTGTGAAGATGCTGGAGGAAACAGGTACAAAAGTATCTATATCCACAGTAAAACAAGTCCTATATCGACATAACTTGAAAGGCCGCTCAGCAAGGAAGAAGCCACTGCTCCAAAACTGCCATAAAAAGCCAGACTACGGTTTGCAACTGCACATGGGGACAAAGATCGTACTTTTTGGAGAAATGTCCTCTGGTCTGATGAAACAGAAATAGAACCGTTTGGCCATAATGAACATTGTTATGTTTGGAGGAAAAAGGTGTGGCTTGCAAGCCGAAGAACACTATCCCAACCGTGAAGCACGGGGGTGGCAGCATCATGTTGTGGGGGGGCTTTGCTGCAGGAGGGACTGGTGCACTTCACAAAATAGATGGCATCATGAGAAAGGAAAATTATGTGGGAATATTGAAGCAACATCTCAAGACATCAGTCAGGAATTAAAGCTTGGTCGCAAATGGGTCTTCCAAAGGGACAATGACCTCAAGCATACTTCCAAGCAAAATGGCTTAAGGACAACAATTGGAGTGTTGGAGTGGCCATCACAAAGCCCTGACCTCAATCCTATACAAAATTTATGGGCAGAACTGAAAAAGCGTGTGCGAACAAACCTGACTCAGTTACACTAGCTCTGTCAGGAGGAATGGGCCAAAATTCACCCAACTTATTGTGGGAAGGTTGTGAAAGGCTACCCAAAACGTTTGACCCAAGTTAAACAATTTAAAGACAATGCTACCAAATACTAATTGAGTGTATGTAAACTTCTGACCCACTGGGAATGTGATGAAATAAATAAAAGCTGAAATAAATCATTCTCTCTACTATCATTCTGATATTTCTCATTCTTAAAATAAAGTGGTGATCCTAACTGACCTAAGACAGGGAATTTTTACTAGGATTAAACGTCAGGAATTGTGAAAAACTGAGTTGAAATGTATTTGGCTAAGGTGTATGTAAACTTCCGACTTCAACTGTACATCTGGTGGTGTGTGCGTGTGTAGGGGAGGGGTCTGAGTCTGTGAGGAAGAATGTGGGGGATAACTAGTACTTGATTTTGGAGTGAACTATCACTCAAACTGTGTGTGCATGCATGCGTGTTTGTCTAGACTGTGAGTGCCCACAGTGAGAAGATCGGAGCAGAAGAGATCAAGTGTAGGGCCATGGCTGAGAACGCCCAGAGAGACCTGGATGAAGCCGTGCCTGCTCTGGAGGAGGCCATGAAGGTAAGCTGTTTGTATCTGTTTTTATGTGTGATACTGCCTCTGTGTGTGGCTGGGTCTCAATAGCAGCAGGGGTCGGCTTAACGCCGAATTCTGCATTTTTCACGCTTGAAAACACATGACAAATATCTTGCTGCGTTTTGGAAACGCAGATCTAATATGTTTTTTATTGTAATTTCTGCACGGCATCAGACTAATTGTGTGCTTCTCGGTGTGGCCCGTGCTAGATTAACTTCAAGTAAAACATTGAGCTGGCTGCTCACATTCTTTCTCTGGTGGTTATGCATCGTTTTTTTCTAAAAGGACTCCCTTTTTCATTTTAAGCTAATTTACTTGTGTGGCTGCTAGCCAAATAGCGTTGCACTTATGTTGTCTTCTGATGTGTTGCGCTAATGTCTTTTCTGGGAAGAACAAACTGTAGTTGCAGTCCCCTGATCACTGTATTGAAGCAAAACAACGCTGTTGACTTTCAGTATAAAACGCAGGTGAAATGGTTTAAAACGCTGCGTTTTGAAAATGCATTCACACATTGTATGTATAAAACGTGTTTTTTTCACACGTATATGTATCGTTTTTTTTATTAACAGGGCAATCAGCAGAGTTGGTACAGTAATATATATGGTCACCTTCTGTGATTGTATTACCATATTTACTGACTCTCTCCTACCTCCCACCCTCTCCTCTCCCTTCTCTCCCCCCTCTCCGCTTCCCTCCTCCTCTCTTCTCTTCTCCCCTCCACTCACCTTGTTTCCCCTCCTCTCCTCCTCCGTCCCCTCTCCTCTCCCTTCTCTCCCCCCGATCCTCTCCGCTCCCCTCCTCCTCTCTTCTCCCCTCCACTCACCTTGTTTCCCCTCCTCCTCTCCTCCTCCGTCTCCTCTCCTCCCCAGGCGTTGGAGTCCCTGAATAAGAAGGACATGACAGAGATCAAGTCGTACGGCCGTCCCCCGACCCTGGTGGAGACCGTCATGCAGGCTGTTATGATCCTCAGAGGCAATGAGCCCACCTGGGCAGAGGCCAAGAGACAGCTGGGTGAGCGCTGCTGCTCGATCTCTTTTTCTGTCTATCTCTTTTTCCATCTATCTCTCTTTCTGTCTCCCTACCTCTTCGATTCTACCTGGGCAGAGGCCAAGAGACAGCTGGGTGAGAGCTATCTACTGCTCGACAGCTGGGTGGGGGGGGGGGGGGTTTGTAGAGAGGAGTAGATTTGGAGCAAAAATATAAGAAAAAGTACATTAATGGAAAACTGTAATTTATACGTTAATTTTGGTTAGTATCAACAGGAAAATACTCTGAAACTTTAGTGCATTGTGAGAAAATGTTTATGGCGGGGAAAGAATTGCTGTATTTCGTATGGTAATTGTAATTCCAGCCCCACAGAATACAGTACTGTACCGTATCTTTGGAGCACCAAAAACCGTTTGACCACTAGTGGATCATCATTGTTGTTTCTGTCTCATTACCATATTTTGAGGCGTGTCTTGTAAGAGGCTATATTTGTAGCACTCGTGAGTGAGAATGCTGTACCAATTTTACTCCTCTGTGGTTATAGTGCCCCATCAATTTAAAACCTGTACTGTGTGTCATCACACAGTACTTGCTTTGATACCGTATTTATAATACAGTGGGTGTACTACAATATAAAAGACAGAATGTTACTTGCCACTGAGCTGTCTGTAAATTACTATCAAATTCACGGCAAAACCTTTACAGTGTGTAGCAGTGGTACTCACACCTGGTCCTGGGGACTCAAAGGGGTGTACATTTTAGTTTTTTCCTTAGCACTGCACACCTGATTCAAATGATCACCTCATCATCAGGCTTCGATGATTAGAATCATGTGTGTAGTGTGCAAAAATACAAATGTGCAGGACCAGGACTGACCACCAGTGGTTTATACAGTAACTAGCTACAGTAGTGGGCACAAAGAGGAAGAGCTAGACCAAAACCTCAGACATACTATATTGTATTAAGAAACTTTTGAATCCTCGCATTGAAAATACAGAAAGGTGAGAGAGGGAGGGGGGGGAGACAGAGAGAGAGAAATATGTTTCCCGTGCCAATAAAGCCCTTTGAATTGAATTGAGAGAGAGAGAGAGAGGTAAAGACAAGAGTTATTGACTGGTTGCCCTTGGTGTCTGGCATGCAGGCGAGGGCAACTTCATCAAGCAGCTGGTCCACTTTGACAAGGACAACATCTCAGACCGCGTACTGAAGAAGATCGGCCAGTACTGCACCCAGCCAGACTTTCATCCAGAGATCATAGGACGGGTCTCCCTGGCCGCCAAGTCTCTCTGTATGTGGGTCAGAGCCATGGAGGTAAGCAGTATACATACATATACACGCAGTGGACAGTTTATTAGGTACATCCATCTCGTACTGGGCCGGACCCCTCTTTTCCTACAGAACAGCCTGAATTATCTGAGGAATGGAAACTTTGCTCAATTTGTATCAAGGGACCTAACATGTGCCAGGAAAACATTCCCCACACGGTTACACCACCGCCACCAGCCTGTACGGTTGACACCAGGCAGGATGGGGTCATTGACTCATACTGCTTACGCCAAATCCTGACTCTGCCGCCAGCATGACGCAAGAGGAACCAGGATTCGTCGGACCAGGCAATGTTTTTCCGCTCCTCAATTGTCCAGTGTTGGTGATCGCGTGCCCACTGGAGACACTTCTTCTTGTTTTTAGCTGATAGGTGTGGAACCCGGTGTGGTCGTCTGCTGCAATAGCCAATCCGTAACAAGGATCGACGAGTTGTGCGTTCCGAGACGCCGTTCTGCAGACCACTGTTGTACTGCGCTGTTATTTGTCTGTTTGTGGCCCGCCTGTTAGCTTGCATGACTCTTGCCATTCTCCTTCGACCTCTCATTTACGAGCTGTTTTTCGCCCACAGGACTGCCACTAACTGGATGTTTTTTGTTTGTCACACCATTCTTGATAAACCCTAGACACTGTTGTGTCAAAAGCCCAGGAGGCCGTCCGTTTCTGAGATACTGGATCTGGCGAGCCTGGCACCAACGGTCATACCACACTCAAAGTCTCTTAGGTCACTCAGTTTGCCCATTCTAACGTTCAATGGAACAGTAACTGAAAGCCTCTACGCCTGTCTGCCTGCTTTATATAGCAAGCCACGGCCACGTGACACACTGTCTGTAGGAGCAAACCATTTTGGTGAACAGGGTGTCTCTCTCTCTCACTGTCTCTCTCTCTCTCTCCCAGGTGTATGGTCGTATCTTCAGGGTGGTGGAGCCTAAGAGAGCCAGGCTAAACGGGGCCATGTCCCAGCTGGCAGAGAAACAGGCTTCCCTGGCAGAGGCCCAGGCGAAACTCATTGAGGTACACACACACACACACCAACTCAGAGAGCTACTGTACAGGGGTGGAGAGGAGGCAGAGGAGACCTGCCTGCCTGGGAAATACTCACTATAGCTGATGCGTCTCTGGAGTGTCAATGAGTCTGTGTGAGTGTTTGTGTTTCTCATTGGTACTCAGGTGCTTTTTGGAAGTGAGAAGTAGTAAAAATGAATCTAGTTGCGTGTGAATCTGTGTGTGTGTGGTGTGTGTGTGTGTAGGTAGGGGAGAAGTTGGACCTGTTGAAGAGGCAGTATGATGAGAAGCTGGCTCAGAAGGAGGAGTTGAGGAGGAAGTCAGAGGACATGGAGATCAAACTGGACCGGGCCGGGAAACTGGTGTCTGGACTGGCTGGAGAGAGAATCCGCTGGGAGGAGACTGTGGTGGTACGATCCCATCTTATTGAGCTCACACAGCCAGCTAAAACACACTATCGCACACGCAACTCATCCCACAGCGTTCACACTAGAGGTCGACCGATTATGATTTTTCAATGCCGATACCGATTATTGGAGGACCAAAAAAAGCCGATACCGATTAATCGTCTGATTTAAAATTGTATTTATTTATTTGTAATAATGACAATTACAAAAATATTGAATGAACACTTTTATTTTAACTTAATATAATACATCAATAAAATCAATATAGCCTCAAATAAATAATGAAACGTTCAATTTGGTTTAAATAATGCAAAAACAAAGTGTTGCAGAAGAAAGTAAAAGTGCAATATGTGCCATGTAAAAAAGCTAACATTTAAGTTCCTTGCTCAGAACATGAGAACATATGAAAGCTGGTGGTTCCTTTTCACACGAGTCTTCAATATTCCCAGGTAAGAAGTTTTAGGTTGTAGTTATTATAGGAATTATAGGACTATTTCTCTCTATACCATTTGTATTTCATATACCTTTGACTATTGGATGTTCTTATAGGCACTATAGTATTGCCAGTGTAACAGTATAGCTTCCGTCCCTCTCCTCGCCCCTACCTGGGCTCGAACCAGGAACACATCGACAACAGCCACCCTCGAAGCATCATTACCCATCACTCCACAAAAGCCTCTGCCCTTGCAGAGCAAGGGGAACAACTACTTCAAGGTCTCAGAGCGAGTGACGTCACCGATTGAAACGCTATTAGCGCGCACCCTGCTAACTAGCTAGCCATTTCACATCGGTTCCCCCAGCCTAATCTTGGGAGTTGATAGGCTTGAAGTCATAAACCGCTCAATGCTTGAAGCACAGCGAAGAGCTGCTGGCAAATGCAGGAAAGTGCTGTTTGAATGAATGCTTACCAGTCTGCTGCTGCCTACCACCGCTCAGTCAGACTGCTCTATCAAATATCAAATCATAGACTTAATTATAACATAATAACACACAGAAATACGAGCCTTAGGTCATTAATATGGTCAAATCCGGAAAATATCATTTAGAAAACAAAACGTTTATTCTTTCATTGAAATACAGAACCGTTCCGTAGTTTATCTAACGGGTGCCATCCCTAAGTCTAGATTTTGCTGTTACAATGCACAACCTTCAATGTTATGTCATAATTATGTACAATTCTGGAAAATTAATTACGGTCTTTGTTAGAAAGAAATGGTCTTCACACAGTTCGCAACGAGCCAGGCGGCCCAAACTGCTGCATATACCCTGACTCTGCATGCACAGAACGCAAGAGAAGTGACACAATTTCCCTAGTTAAAATAAATTAATGTTAGCAGGCAATATTAACTAAATATGCAGGTTTAAAAATATATACTTGTGTATTGATTTTAAAGAAAGGCATTGATGTTTATGGTTAGGTACATTGGTGCAACGACAGTGCTTTTTTCGCGAATGCGCTTGTTAAATCATCACCCGTTTGGCGAAGTAGGCTGTGATTCGATGAGAAATTAACAGGCACCGCATCGATTATATGCAACGCAGGACAAGCTAGATATTCTAGTAATATCATCAACCATGTGTAGTTAACAAGTGATTAGGTTAAGATTGATTGTTTTTTATAAGGTAAGTTTAATGCTAGCTACCAACTTACCGTGGCTTCTTGCTGCACTCGCGTAACAGGTAGTCAGCTTGCCACGCAGTCTCCTCGTGGAGTGCAATGTAATCGGCCACAATCGGTGTCTAAAAATGACGATTACCGATTGTTATGAAAACTTGGAAGAAAATCGGCCATGCCGATTAATCGGTCGACCTCTAGTACAAACCCAGTAGTGTGTCTGAGTCAACTTTCATTTGGTCAGAAGATTAGAATGATCATTTCTTATCATTAAAGTTGGCCGGTAGCTTTTCTCCTTCATCTTTCTTTGTTTTGATGGTCACATCCACGAGTGTGACCTGGAGTGTGTGTTGTGTGTGTGTGTCTCAGGGTTTGGAGACGAACATGGGTTTTCTGGTAGGAGACTGTCTGCTGGCTGCAGCCTTCCTCTCCTACATGGGACCTTTCCTCTCCAACTACAGAGACCAGCTGGTCTCTATCTGGATGAAACAGGTGAGTGGCAATGTCGCTGTCTGGATTTCCCTACACTCTGTCACACTACACCGGTAGGTGGAAATGTACATATGTGTATATATTATATACTGTTACCTTCATGTCTCTCTCTCTCACACATTTAACCACATTCCCTGTTGCTGTTTCTTTCTTTCTCTCTCCCTCTCCCCCTCTCGCTTCCTCTCTCTCCCTCTCCCCCTCTCGCTTCCTCTCTCTCCCTCTCCCCCTCTCGCTTCCTCTCTCTCCCTCTCCCCCTCTCGCTTCCTCTCTCTCCCTCTCCCCCTCTCGCTTCCTCTCTCTTCCTCTCCCCCTCTTGCTTCCTCTCTCTCCCTCTCCCCCTCTCGCTTCCTCTCTCTCCCTCTCCCCCTCTCGCTTCCTCTCTCTCCCTCTCCCCCTCTCGCTTCATCTCTCTCCCGCTCCCCCTCTCGCTTCCTCTCTCCCCCCTCTCGCTTCCTCTCTCCCCCTCTCGCTTCCTCTCTCTCCCTCTCCCCCCCTCGCTTCCTCTCTCTCCCTCTCCCCCCCTCGCTTCCTCTCTCTCCCTCTCCCCCTCTCGCTTCCTCTCTCTCCCTCTCCCCCCCTCGCTTCTCCCTCTCCCCCTCTCGCTTCCTCTCCCTCCCTCTCCCCCTCTCGCTTCCTCTCTCTCCCTCTCCCCCTCTTGCTTCCTCTCTCTCCCTCCCCACTCTCACTCCCTCTCCCCCTCTCTCTCCCTCCCCACTCTCTCTTCCTCTCACTTCCTCTCTCTCTCTCTTCCTCTCACTCTCTCTCTCTCACCTATCCCTCCCTCTCCCCCTCTCGCTTCCTCTCTCCCTCCCCACTCTCTCTTCCTCACTCGCTCTCTCTCTCTCTCCCTCTCTCTATCTCCCTCTCCCTCCCTCTCCCCCTCTCGCTATTCACTGTTACCTTCATGTCTCTCTCTCTCACACATTTAACCACATTCCCTGTTGCTGTTTCTTTCTTTCTCTCTCCCTCTCCCCCTCTCGCTTCCTCTCTCTCCCTCTCCCCCTCTCGCTTCCTCTCTCTCCCTCCCCACTCTCTCTTCCTCACTCCCTCTCCACTCTCTCTCCCTCCCCACTCTCTCTTCCTCTCTCTCGCTCTCCCTCCCTCTCTTCTCCATCAGGTGCGTGAGTTGGAGGTGCCGTGTTCTCCAGGTTTTAGTTTTGCTGTGTTCCTGTCCAAGCCCACGGCCGTAAGGGACTGGAACATCCAGGGTCTGCCCTCCGACGCCTTCTCCACCGAGAACGGAGTCATCGTCACCCGCGGCAACCGGTCCGACAACACACACACACATCCAGTAGAGACTAGCATCGTTGTTCAGTTCTCTCCTTCTTTGCTTAGTTTCATATTGATAATATTACTTCAGTAGTCTAAACGAGACAAAACCGCTCAATTGAATCAAACAAAGATTACACCTATCTCAGTCTCACAGACCTCACTGATGAGGCTAAGAAGACATACTAGAGTTTGGGTGTCATGGCTACTGTCTAGCTTGATGATGTGAACGTATCGCTTCTCTTTGTTTTTCCCAAGATGGCCGCTGATGGTGGACCCACAAGGCCAAGCCCTGAAGTGGGTCAAAAGTATGGAGATGAAGAGGGTGAGACCTGCTTTGTGCAAATTATGTCTGTCTCTCTGTCTCTCTACCACACACACACACACACACACCTTCTCTCTCCTCGCTCTCACATTTCTCTCCGCCACTGTCTAATTTCATAGTATTGACCTCGTACTCGCTGCATTGTGTGCTTTTTTCGACGCATTCCATGTAACATGAATAGATGTCACTTTTCTTGGTCAAAGCTCTTTCTCTCCTAACCCTTGACCTTTACTATACTTACAGTGTTGGAAGGTCACTGAAAACATGAAGCATAACACGTACAATATCAAATGTCCTTGGTCACATACACGAGGTCAGCAGATGTTATTGCGAGTGTAGCGAAACGCTTGTGCTTCTCGTTCCGACAGTGCAGCAATATCTAACAAGTAATCTAACAATTCCACAACAACTACCTTATACACACAAATAAGGAAAGGATGGGTTAAGAATATGTACATATAAATATATGGATGAGCAACGGCCGACCGCCATAGACGAGATGCAGTAGTATAAAATACATGATATACATATGGGATGAGTAATGCAAGATATGTAGACATCATTATTAAAGTGGCATTAATACAGTGACTAGGAAAGTGACTAGTGATCCATTTGTTAGAGTGGTCAATGATTTCAAGTCTGTATGTCGGCAGCAGCCTCTCTGTGTTAGTGATGAATATACAGTAACAGCAACATTCATTATATACAGTAGTGTATCTGTGAAATGGTATAGAATCAGCTTGAACCTGTCTGTCGAAGACGCTTGGACCTTCTTTTTTGATATTTTCAGTGGTATTGTTAACCAACACGCCCCCATAAAGAAAATGAGAATTAAAGCCCCTGGTTTGACCGTGATCTTGCAGAGTTACTCCACCTCAAGAATTGCATTTGGCGAAAGGCTCCTCACACGCATACTCAGGCTGACTGGCTCTCGTTCAGGCAAATGAGAAATAGGTGCACTCAGGCTATCCGGAAGGCCAGAGTTAGTTACTTTAAGGAGCAGTTCTCTCTCTGTGGGTCAAACCCCAAGAAGTTCTTGAAAACGGTTAAAGACCTGGAGAATAAACCCTCCTCCTCACAGCTGCCCTTGTCCCTTAATGTTGATGTGGTTGTTACTGACAAGAAGCACATGGCTGAGCTCTTTAATCACCACTTCATTAAGTCAGGATTCCTATTTGACTCAGCCATGCCTCCTTGCCTGTCCAACATTTCCTCATCTCCCACCTCTTCTAATGCGACTATCCCCGATGCTTCTTTTTCACCGGCCCCGCTACAAAGTTTCTCCCTGAAGGCAGTCAGAGTCAGAGGTTGCTGCCCCTATCATCGCCAAGCCTATCCCCGACCTTTTTAACCTGTCTCTCCTCTCTGAGGAGGTTCCCAATGCTTGGAAGGCAGCCACGGTTCTTCCTTTATTTAAAGGGGGAGATCAAGCTGATCCTAACTGCTATAGGCCAATTTCTATTTTGCCCTGTTTATCAAAACTGTTAGAAAATCTGGTCAATAATCAAATCAAATGTATTTATAAAGCCCTTCTTACATCAGCTGATATCTCAAAGTGCTGTACAGAAACCCAGCCTAAAACCCCAAACAGCAAGCAATGCAGGTGTAGAAGCACGGTGGCTAGGAAAAACTCCCTAGAAAGGCCAGAACCTAGGAAGAAACCTAGAGAGGAACCAGGCTATGAGGGGTGGCCAGTCCTCTTCTGGCTGTGCCGGGTGGAGATTATAACAGAACATGGCCAAGATGTTCAAATGTTCATAGATGACCAGCAGGGTCAAATAATAATAATCACAGTGGTTGTCGAGCGTGCAACAGGACAGTACCTCAGGAGTAAATGTCAGTTGGCTTTTCATAGCCGATCATTCAGGGTATCTCTACCGCTCCTGTCTCTAGAGAGTTGAAAACAGCAGGTCTGGAACGGATAGCACGTCCGGTGAACAGGTCAGGGTTCCATAGCCGCAGGCAGAACAGTTGAAACTGGAGCAGCAGCATGGCCAGGTGGACTGGGGACAGCAAGGAGTCATCAGGTCAGGTAGTCCTGAGGCATGGTCCTAGGGCTCAGGTCCTGCGAGAGAGAGAGAAGGAAAGAATTAGAGAGGGCATACTTAAATTCACACAGGACACCGGATAAGACAGGAGAAATACTCCAGATATAACAGACTGACCCTAGCCCCCCGACACATGAACTACTGCAGCATAAATACTGGAGGCTGAGACAGGAGGGGTCGGGAGACACTGTGGCCCCATCTGACGATACCCCCGGACAGGGCCAAACAGGCAGGATATAACCCCACCCACTTTGCCAAAGCACAGCCCCCACACCACTAGAGGGATATCTTCAACCACCAACTTACCATCCTGAGACAAGGCCGAGTATAGCCCACAAAGATCTCCACCATGGCACAACTCAAGAGGGGGCGCTTTTTTCAACTGACTGGCTTTCTTGATGTCTTTAGTATTCTCTCTGGTATGCAATCTGGTTTCCGCTCAGGTTATAGACGTGTCATTGCAACCTTAAAAGTCCTCAATGATGTCACCATTTCCCTTGATTCTAAGCAATGTTGTGCTGCTATTTTTATTGACTTGGCCAAAGCTTTTGATACGGTAGACCATTCCATTCTTGTGGGCTGGCTAAGGAGTATTGGTGTCTCTGAGGGGTCTTTGGCCTGGTTTGCTAAGTACCTCTCTCAAAGAGTGCAATGTATAAAGTCAAAACGTCTGCTGTCTCATCCACTGCCTGTCACCAAGGGAGTATCCCACGGCTCAATCTTAGGCCCCACGCTCTTCTCAATTTACATCAACAACATAGCTCAGGCAGTAGGAAGCTCTCATCCATTTATATGCAGACGATACAGTCTTATACTCAGCTGGCCCCTCCCCGGATTTTGTGTTAAATGCTCTACAACAAAGCTTTCTTAGTGTCCAACAAGCTTTCTCTACCATTAACCTTGTTCTGAACACCTCCAAAACAACGGTCATGTGGTTTGGTAAGAAGAATGGCCCTCTCCCCACAGGTGTGATTACTACCTCTGAGGGTTTAGAGCTTGAGGAAGCCACATCATACAAGTACTTGGGAGTATGGCTAGATGGTACACTGTCCTTCTCTCAGCACATATCAAAGCTGCAGGCTAAAGTTAAATCTAGACTTGGTTTCCTATCGTAATCGCTCCTCTTTCATCCCAGCTGGCAAACTAACCCTGATTCAGATGACCATCCTACCCATGCTAGATTATGGAGACATAATTTATAGATAGGCAGGTAAGGGTGCTCTCGAGCGGCTAGATGTTCTTTACCATTCGGCCATCAGATTTGCCACCAATGCTCCTTATAGGACACATCACTGCACTCTATACTCTTCTGTAAACTGGCCATCTCTGTATACCTGTCGCAAGACCCACTGCCTCACTCCCCCCTATCTGAGATACCTACTGCAGCCCTCATCCTCCACATACAACACCCGTTCTGCCAGTCACAATCCGCTATAGGTCCCCAAAGCACACACATCCCTGGGTCCCTCGTCTTTTCAGTTCGCTGCAGCTAGCAACTGGAACGAGCTGCAACAAACACTCAAACTGGACAGTTTTATCTCAATCTCTTCATTCAAAGACTCAATCATGGACACTCTTACTGACAGTTGTGGTTGCTTTGCGTGATGTATTGTTGTCTCTATTGTCTTGCCCTTTGTGCTGTTGTCTGTGCCCAATAATGTTTGTACCATGTTTTGTGCTGCTGCCATGTTTTGTTGCTACCATGTTGTTGTCAGTTTGTGTTGCTACCATGCTGTGTTGTCATGTGTTGCTGCCTCGCTATGTTGTTGTCTTAGGTCTGTCTTTATGTAGTGTTGTGTTGTCTCTCTTGTTGTGTTTTGTCCTATATTTTTATTTAATTGTTTTTATTTTGAATCCCAGCCCCCGTCCCCGCAGGAGACCTTTTGCCTTTTGGTAGGCCGTCATTGTAAATAAGAATTTGTTCTTAACTGGCTTGCCGAGTTAAATGAAATATCCCCTCAAGGAGCCAAATGGAGCCAGATTCTCCACTGTAATCCCATCAACAAAGCACATTTGAGACAGGTTTTGACAGTTGAATGCTTTTAGTTAGGGCCAGTCGGCTTCCTTCATCAAACAAGATCCTTTCAGCACAGAGACACACTCCCAAGCACACAAACACACACACAGTGACCCAGGTGAACAAGGAGGAAGTTTACAACCTAATTTTTTCCTCCCCAGCTCTGTGGTTTCTCTCCTCTTTTCTTTCCTCCTTTCTTCAGACACTTGTTGTATGTGTTCCCTCGCTCGCTCCTTTTGGCATTTTAAGAGGCAGTTTGGCCCTTTCAGTCAGTAAGGTAACGTCAGTAAAAAACAGTCAATTTCTTCAAAAGGCACCTTTTGTGTGTGTGTGTGTGTGTTTGAAAGAAACAGAGAGAGAATAGGCAGGTGTGTGTAGTTACCCTAAGAGTGAGTGATGGTGAAGGGAGGGAGGGGGGAAGAGAGTGACTCAGGCACCCCTTCTGTTTTTCTCAGTCTAGACCAGTCTGTGGGTCACCATGCCTTTTTTCTGCCACTCTCAGACAAGACAGACGACACCAATTTTCATCCACGTCTGGCCAGGACTACCTCTCTTCTATTCTCTGGCCAATTTCACTTCTTATGTACACTACCGTTCAAAAGTTTGTGGTCACTTTGAAATGTCCTTGGTTTTGAAAGAAAAGCACATTTTCGGTCCGTTAAAAATAACATTGAATTGATCAAAAATACAGTGTAGACATTGTTTTTTTTAAATAATATGTTTATTATTTGCCAATAAAACATATATTAAAAAAGACAGCAATACAAACTTTGACATTCGTTGTACTGTTGAAGGGGATGGCCAATTTAGAGGACAAAACAAAAGTTAACTCACACATACACAAAATAAAACAACATCCTATTAGGTGGTACATGTATAAGAAGACAGCATATAGTCATTACAAGCAGTGTAGTTCAGCCAAAAATAAATATTGAGTGTAGTATAGCACAGAGTAGCAGCAGATCATCAACCCAGTTATGAAGCGGGACTAGATCATTTATCCAGTATCGGCTGCCGTATTTTGTAAAACAATGGACTTCTATTGGAGGTATTGTATCAAATCTTTTCCATATGTATTACATTTAGGGTGACCACATTTCATAGGTAGGTACAGTCTCTAATTTCCAAAATTGCAATATGAGCCTTTTGGCTAATAAGAGTACAAAGAGAGACAGCCTTTCCCTCCTGGTTATTCCCATCAACTGTGCCAAACAGAGCGATCAATGGGTCTGGGGCTATAACTCTATCGAAGGCTTTAGATAAGTAATCAAAATGAGAGCCCAGTAAGCATGTAACTTAGGACATGTCCAAAATAAGTGGGTCAACGTCCCCTCATCCTGCTTGCACCTCTCACACAGGTGTCCGGGAGTATTTTATGCAGTTTCACTTTTGAGTAATGTAACCTGTGTATCACCTTAAACTGTACAAGGTTGTGTCTGGCATTCACTGAACTGTGGTTTATATTCCTGAGAGCTTCTATCCAGTCCTCATCTGAGATTTTTGAACCAAGTTCTTGTTCCCAAGCCCTTTTAATGGTGTCTGTGGATACCTCTATGTGGGCCTGTAGCACATCATACAGTCTAGAGACCGACCCTTTTGAATGGGGTTAGACAAGGATCAGGCTATCTAATGTAGGATTATTTGGCTTAATGCCATACTGTGGGATATGTGTCCTTAAGAAATTCCTGATTTGGAGGCATCTGAAAAAATGTGTTGTTGGCATGTTGAACTTTCCCTGTAATTGTTGAAATGAAGCTAACTGACCATCAATGTATAAATGACCAATTGTTGAGAGCCCCTTCTCCCTCCACTGTGAAAACACCATATCATCCAATGCAGCGTGGAAAGCATGATTCAGGCATATCGGTCTGTCAATGTATACAGTGGGTATGTTTAGAAAATACCTCATCTTTTTCCAGATCCTAAGAGTATGACAAATGACTGGATTAGAGTCATAAGTGGCTTTTTTTCCACATATGATGGACTATTAACAAGGGCAGGGAGTGAGGAACGTTGACAGGAGGCCTGCTCAATCAAAAGCCATGAAGGCATATCATTCTGTCGCCTCCCAGGTAAACTTTCCCTCCAGAAAGACACAATGTTCAGATTAGCAGCCCAATAATACAGTTTAAAGTGAGGAAGGCCAAAGCCCCCCTCTATCTTGTACTTGCATAAATGCTTCTTTGAAATTCTGACTGCCTTGTTATCCCATAAAAATGGAATCACTATTGAATCCAGTTTCTTAAAATAGCTTTGTGGTATGAAATTGGGTAGGCATTGGAAGAGGTAAAGAAACCTGGGTATGACAACCATTTTAATAGCGTTTATACGACCAACCAAGGAAATAGGCAAGAGTTTTCCAAAAATCTATATTTTGTTTTAGCTGATAAATGTTCATGTCTCAATTCGCTTTCAATAGCTGATCAAGGTATCTTGTCACTACAATGCCAAGGCTTGTGAACTTGTCCATCACTATTCTAAATGGGGTAGATTGCAGAAATTGCATATCCACAGGCCGGGATATCGGCATCAATTCGCTTTTTTGCCAGTTTATCTTGTAGCCAGAGAAGGAGCCGAATGTGTTTATCAAGTTAAGTAAGGGTGGAATAGAAGTTTTAGGCTTGGAGAAAAACAACAGAACATCGTCTGCATATAGGGACATTTTGTGCTGCGTGTCTTTTATTTTAACAGAAGCTATATCGGCACATGCCCGAATGCGAGTAGCAAGTTGTTCCATGGCTATAGCGAAGAGAGCGGTCGAAATAGGGCATCCCTCTCGGCAGCCCTTGAACAGGCGGAATGACTGCGATATTTCCTGATTGGTTACCACGGACGCCATTGGGTGTGCATAAATAATTCTTATCCAATTAATATATTTCTTTCCAAACCCGAAATGCTCCAGACTTTATTTTCAACTTCATGATCATGATACATTACGTTGAAAAGGCGTCTCAAATTGTAGTATATATGTCGGCCCGGGATAAAAACCTGTCTGGTCAGAGTGTATGATGTCAGAAATATATTTTTTCAATCGGTTTGCCAATATCTTTGTCAACACCTTATTTTCTATGAGGAGTAACGACACGGGGCGATAAGACGACATCTCCATGGAATCTCGTATCTTTTTTCAAGATCCGAGCTATTGTAGCCTCACAGTGTTTGCGGGAGTTTGGCATTTGTTTTGGATTGTTTAAACATTCGCAACATAAGTGGAGCTAGACTGGCGCAGTACTTCTTATAGAACTATATTACATATCAATCGGGCCCAGGGGCCTTGCTGTTTGGAAATTGTGCTATCGCTGTATTAATTTCCTCTAAAGTTATCCCAGCATCGAGTGCAGCAGCTGCCCCCCTGTCTAGTTTAGCAAGTTCACATTCAGCGAGAAAGCGTTCCATAGTTTGTGGATCAGTAGCATCGCATTTTGATTGGTATAGCTCTGAGTAAAACTGCGCAAAGCATTTATTAATATCCTGCGGATCTGTTACTATTTTACCCTTCTTGTCTTTTATTATGTGAATAGCTCTAGATGCCTGTACATGCCTTAGCTGTCTTGCTAATAATTTATGTGGTTTGTTACCCAGTTCAAAATAACTTTGTTGCGTTCTAGCAAGTAAAGAGCCCACCCGTTTCGAAAAGATGTTATTGTATTCATATTTCAACTTTGATCTTCTCAAGGCCTGTATTCGAGAAATTCGTCCTAAAAACGTTCTCCTGTTCCCCTAACTCTCTTTCAATTTCTCTCAGCCCAGTATTGGTGCGTTTCTTCCTCTCTGATGTATAAGAAATACTGTAACCTCTAATCACAGCCTTCAGAGATTCCCAAAGGGTGGAGTCGTCAACATCCCCCGTGCAGTTAGCTCCGAGGAAAAAGGCAATCTGCTCCTTCAAATACTGACAAAAAGCCTCATCTTTCAACAGGTATGCGTCTAAGCGCCACGGTCGCCGACCTGTCGACATATTGTAGAGTTTCAGCACCATGGACAGAGGAGAGTGGTCCGTAATTAGAATAGGGTGATAGGTAACCGACGCAGCTGCTGAAATTAGTTTGGAGTCTAAAAAAAATTGTAAATTCTGGAATATGATTTATGAACTGATGAAAATAAAGAATAATCCCTATCTGTTGGGTGCATCAGTCTCCAAATATCGACAATGTTAAGGTTTGTCAACAATGTATTTAGACAGGCACTGGCATTTGATTGTTGAAGTGACCTTGATAGTTATTTATCTAAAAGAGGATCTAACGTACAGTTAAAGTCACCTCCAACAATAACACTTGTTTTTCCTTATCAGGCTTGCTACCCCTCTCGCTTTTGCATCAAAGTTAGACTGGTATATCTGACCGATCCAGCCGACTCGTAGCTTGGCCTGCGCGGAGCGTTTAATATGAGTTTCTTGAAGAAGCACTATGTCAGCGCCCAGTGATTTAAGATGAGAAAAAACCTTAGCTCGTTTCACGACATGACCTAAGCCATTACAGTTCCAGCTGCCTATCTTTATTCCACCAGGTCTACTCTGTGCTCGGTCACTATGTGGCATTTCTTATTTTAGAGCAAATTGTTGCTGTCATACAAAACCCAGAAGAAAAACGTCCCGCCGTGCAGGAGCTTGGCATGCCACCTGTATTAATAAACGTGAACATAAAACACAGACCCCCTCCCCCCTCCCGTCCCTTTACTGAGTGACTTCCCCAAACGAAGCACTCATTGACTAACACACAAACCTTAGGGTGTCTAGACATACAGCTTGAACTAACTCGTCATCTATAGATGCCCCGCATATAAAATAATATTAAATAACAATCCACTCACACGTTAGGGGGTGAGTGGCGCTAAAACATGATAGGCTAAACAATGCTATATAAGCCACAACATCTCACCCATCACATAAGTCCCGATTTCTGATCTTCTGATCGAAAAGACATAGGCAGGAAATTCAAACACATTCCTGGCCTGTATTTGGCCATTTAGCCGGTTGACACAGCCGTTCTGTACAGCCGTTCTTGACACAGCCAGGGAACTTGCTTGACAAGAACAGATCGGCCTCTTTTGGGTTGTCAAACGTACGTGTTGATCCCTCGACTGTCACCTTAAACCGGGCTGGGAAGAGGAATCCATATCGGATGTTGGCCGCCCTGCATTTGTTGCGTAACTCATAATACTCTTTCCGTTGGTTCCTCACCTCCAAAGTAAGATCTGGGTAGAAAGACACCCTGGCTCCGTTGTAGTTAAGGGGTACTTTTGACTAGCCAGCTTGAGAATGAGATCCCTGGTCTGGGGATAGCGCAGCCGTACAATGAATGGCCTTGGTGGCGCGCCAAAACACCAGTCTCAACGTCAACAGTGAACAGGCGACTCCGGGATGCTGGCCTTCTTGGCAGAGTTCCTCTGTCCAGTGTCTGTGTTCTTCTGCCTGTCTTAATCTTTTATTTTTCTTGGCCAGTGTGAGAGATGGCTTTTTCTTTGCAATTCTGCCTTGAAGGCCAGCATCCCGGAGTCGCCTCTTCACTGTTGACGTTGAGACTGGTGTTTTCCGGGTACTATTTAATGAAGCTGCCAGTTGAGGACTTGTGAGGCGTCTGTTTCTCAAACTAGACACTCTGATGTACTTGTCCTCTTGCTCAGTTGTGCACCAGGGCCTCCCAGTCCTCTTTCTATTCTGGTTAGAGCCAGTCTGCGCTGTTCTGTGAAGGGAGTAGTACACAGCGTTGTACGAGATCTTCAGTTTCTTGGCAATTTCTCGCATGGAATAGCCTTCATTTCTCAGAACAAGAATAGACTGACGAGTTGATACATTAGCCTTTTAAAATGATCAACTTGGATTAGCTAACACAACGTTCCAGTGGAACACAGGAGGGATGGTTGCTGATAATGGGCCTCTGTACGCCTATGTAGATATTACATAAAAAATCAGCTGTTTCCAGCAACAATAGTCATTTACAACATTAACAATGTCTACACTGTATTTCTGATCAATTTGATGTTATCTTAACGGACAAAAAATATGCTTTTCTTTCAAAAACAAGGACATATCCTAGTGACTCCAAACTTTTGAATGGTAGTGTATGTCCAGGTCCCTCCCTCCCTCCCTCCCTCCCTCCCTCCCTCCCTCCCTCCCTCCCTCCCTCCCTCCCTCCCTCCCTCTCTGACCTTTCACTCCTCTCCAGCTGCTTTTAGCCTAGTCTCATCAGCACCACTCTACTCCAATGCTCTCCTATAATACATCCTAAACGCTGACATTTGGGGACAATTGGGCAATGGCTTTAGCAACGGTAACAGACGTGTAGTGCTGAGCCATTAATCACAATGTCACAGATTTTTTTTGTTTTTAAACAACTAATTGATCGAGTGGGTTCAATTATTTTAATTTCTGGGTTTTTCTTCTGTGAGCTCAATGCGTACGGTGCGCTGCAGTTTCTCAAGAGATAAATCAGGACATGCCCGAACTGTGTGATGTAGTAGGAAGTTGTAGTTTCAAACTGGCCAATGTTCTACATAGTTTAGCGTCGGAAATGTGATAATTAACTACAACCTCCATAATCCATTGCGTGATTGCTTGTCCAGTCTGTGTTTCTTTTACGCCTGCTTCGTAAGGGAAAGAAGAATGCAGGATCAAGAGGGGATACATAGAAATAGTGATTCTTTTTTTTATAACCGAACCAACCTCAAAAAGCACTGATCGCTCAGCGCTACAGGCGTGAAACAATGTCTACTCCTCTGTCTGACAAGGCTTTTTTGTGTGGTCGTATTTCACTTTTCACTGTTTGCTTTTTCTTGTCTCATTCACTGGGCTCTCTTCTCTCTCTTTCTCATCGCTCATTTTGCTTTCATGCGTTCCATCACTAGTATTTGCTTTGCTTTTGTTTTGTTTGTTTATTTGTCTTGGTCTCTCCCTCTTTCTCTTTCTTTCTCTCGCTTTCTCCCTCTCTCAGGGTCTGAAAGTGATAGACCTTCAGATGCCAGACTTCCTGCGTATCTTGGAGAATGCGGTCCAGTTTGGTTCTCCGGTTCTGCTGCAGAACGTCCAGGAGGAACTGGATCCCTCGCTGGCCCCCATCCTCAACAAGTCTCTCACACACGTCGGTGGAAGGCTCCTGTTGAAGTTAGGTGATAAAGAGGTGGAGTACAGCCCAGAGTTCAGATTCTACATCACCACCAAGCTGTCCAACCCTCACTACACCCCCGAGATCTCCACCAAGACCACCATCGTCAATTTTGCTGTCAAGGAGCAGGTCGGTACATGTGTTTGTGTGTGTGTAATCTTCGCATTTGTATGCGTAATCTGTGTATGCAGATGAGTGTGTTTCGACATGTCCACATCGCGTGTGTATATTTTGAACCTTGTGTATATATGCCAGGGCCTGGAGGCCCAGCTCCTAGGGATCGTGGTGAGGAAGGAGCGTCCAGAGTTAGAGGAGCAGAAGGACTCTCTAGTCATCAACATCGCCTCTGGCAAGAGGAAACTACAGGAGCTGGAGGACGAGATCCTCAGGTACATTTGAGTCATTTAGCAGACGCTCTTATCCAGAGCGACCTACAGGAGCAATTAGGGTTAAGTGCCTTGCTCAAGGGCACATCAACAGATTTTTCACATAGTCGGCTCGTGGATTCGTACCAGCGACCTTTCGGTTACAAGCCCAACGCTCTTAACCGCTAGGCCAACTGCTACCCCATACTACACTACTATACATACTACACTACTATACATACTACTATACATACTACACTACTATACACACTACACTACTATACATACTACACTACTATACATACTACACTACTACATACTACAATACTATACATACTACACTACTATACATACTACACTACTACATACTACACTAATATACATACTACACTACTATACATACTACACTACTATACACACTACACTACTATACGTAATACACTACTACACTAATATACATACTACACTACTATACACACTACACTACTATATGTAATACACTACTACATACTACACTACTATGCACACTACACTACTATACGTAATGCACTACTACGTACTACAATACTATACACACTACACTACAATATGTACTACACTACTACATACTACACTACTACATACTACACTACTATACACACTACACTACTATACATACTACACTAGTACATACTACATTAGTGCATACTACACTAGTGCATACTACACTAGTGCATACTACACTACTATACACACTACACTACTATACGTAATACACTACTACATAGTACACTACTATACACACTACACTTCTACACGTAATACAATACTACATACTACACTACTACATACTACACTACATCATACACTCTTTGAAAAATGGGTTCCATAAGGGTTCTGCGGCTGTCCCCATAAGATAACCCCTTTTGGTTCCAGGTAGAACTTTTTGGGGTTCCATGTAGAACCCTCTGTGGAAAGGTTTCTACCTGGAAGCAAAAGGGTTCTACCTGGAACCAAAAGTGGTTCTTCAAAGAGTTCTCGTATGGGACAGCTGAAAAAAACCTTTTGGTTCTAGATAGCACCTTTTTTTCTAAGTGTGTACTACACTACTACATACTACACTAATAGTAAATAGTAATACTACACTACTTTATTAGACTGACCCAACTGTCTGTTAATGCCCTAGCTACAATTTCCACATTACATTTTAGTCATGTTCTAGTCATTTTATTATTTTCGTTATTTTAATTATTTTATTCAGAATTATTTACAATATGTGCATTTAAGTTAAAAGAAACAACCATATACAGTAGAATGATCTTCCCAATTAAAGCCTTCTTCAGAAAAGTGCTGGTAACAATCACTGTGCTAGAAAAAGTATTTTTAAATAATACGTGTATGTATTGCAGGCTGTTGAACGAGGCAACGGGTTCTCTCCTGGATGATGTTCAGCTGGTGAACACCCTGCAGACATCTAAAGTGACGGCCACAGAGGTCTCAGAACAACTGGAGACCAGCGAACTGACTGAGATCAAGATCGACACGGCCAGAGAGGTGAGGAGGGAGGGAGGTAGGAGAGAGGGAGGGAGGGAGGGAAGGAGGGGGTGAGGCGGGCGGGAGAGGGTAAGGAGGGAGAATGGGGGTGAGGAGGGAAAGAGGGGGTCGGGAGGGAGAAAGGGAGAATAGAGAGGTGGAGGGAGTAGGACGGAAAGAATGATGACAGAGCAGAAATGGTCTTACACTGCATAAAGCTCCTTAAGGTTGTATAAATGACTGTAGAACATTATGTATCTTCATGTCAGGTATATTTGCTTTATAACCGCTACATCATCACCATTCTAAGTTAAGTATTACTGACCATGTCAAAATAAATGTCTGTTTTCATGAAAGCCATATACCCGCGTCCTCCCCTCTAGGCGTACCGTCCTTGTGCCCAGCGGGCCTCTATCCTGTTCTTTGTATTAAACGATATGGGCCGTATCGACCCCATGTACCAGTTCAGTCTGGATGCCTACATAGACCTGTTCAACCTCAGCATAGAGAAGAGTCAGCGCTCACACAAACTGGACGAGAGGATTGCCAACCTCAACGACTACCACACATACGCTGTCTACAGGTACAACATAATATAACCTCAACAACTACCACACGTACTCTGTCTACAGGTACAACATAATATAACCTCAACGACTACAACACGTACCGCTGTCTACAGGTACAACATAATATAACCTCAACGACTACAACACGTACCGCCGTCTACAGGTACAACATGATATAACCTCAACGACTACCACACCTACCGCCGTCTACAGGTACAACATAATATAACCTCAACGACTACCACACCTACCGCCGTCTACAGGTACAACATAATATAACCTCAACGACTACCACACATACCTCTGTCTACAGGTACAACATAATATAACCTCAACAACTACCACACGTACTCTGTCTACAGGTACAACATAATATAACCTCAACGACTACAACACGTACCGCTGTCTACAGGTACAACATAATATAACCTCAACGACTACAACACGTACCGCCGTCTACAGGTACAACATGATATAACCTCAACGACTACCACACCTACCGCCGTCTACAGGTACAACATAATATAACCTCAACGACTACCACACCTACCGCCGTCTACAGGTACAACATAATATAACCTCAACGACTACCACACATACCTCTGTCTACAGGTACAACATAATATAACCTCAACAACTACCACACGTACTCTGTCTACAGGTACAACATAATATAACCTCAACGACTACAACACGTACCGCTGTCTACAGGTACAACATAATATAACCTCAACGACTACAACACGTACCGCCGTCTACAGGTACAACATGATATAACCTCAACGACTACCACACATACCTCTGTCTACAGGTACAACATAATATAACCTCAACGACTACCACACATACCTCTGTCTACAGGTACAACATAATATAACCTCAACGACTACCACACGTACCGCCGTCTACAGGTACAACATGATATAACCTCAACGACTACCACACGTACCGCCGTCTACAGGTACAACATAATATAACCTCAACGACTACCACACGTACCGCCGTCTACAGGTACAACATAATATAACCTCAACGACTACAACACGTACCGCCGTCTACAGGTACAACATAATATAACCTCAACGACTACAACACGTACCGCCGTCTACAGGTACAACATAATATAACCTCAACGACTACCACACGTACCGCCGTCTACAGGTACAACATAATATAACCTCAACGACTACAACACGTACCGCCGTCTACAGGTACAACATAATATAACCTCAACGACTACAACACGTACCGCCGTCTACAGGTACAACATAATATAACCTCAACGACTACCACACGTACCGCCGTCTACAGGTACAACATAATATAACCTCAACGACTACAACACGTACCGCCGTCTACAGGTACAACATAATATAACCTCAACGACTACCACACGTACCGCCGTCTACAGGTACAACATAATATAACCTCAACGACTACAACACGTACCGCCGTCTACAGGTACAACATAATATAACCTCAACGACTACAACACGTACCGCCGTCTACAGGTACAACATAATATAACCTCAACGACTACCACACGTACCTCTGTCTACAGGTACAACATAATATAACCTCAACGACTACAACACGTACCGCCGTCTACAGGTACAACATAATATAACCTCAACGACTACAACACGTACCGCCGTCTACAGGTACAACATAATATAACCTCAACGACTACAACACGTACCGCCGTCTACAGGTACAACATAATATAACCTCAACGACTACAACACGTACCGCCGTCTACAGGTACAACATAATATAACCTCAACGACTACCACACCTACCGCCGTCTACAGGTACAACATAATATAACCTCAACGACTACCACACATACCTCTGTCTACAGGTACAACATAATATAACCTCAACGACTACCACACATACGCTGTCTACAGGTACAACATGATATAACCTCAACGACTACAACACATACCGCCGTCTACAGGTACAACATAATATAACCTCAACGACTACCACACGTACTCTGTCTACAGGTACAACATGATATAACCTCAACGACTACAACACATACCTCTGTCTACAGGTACAACATAATATAACCTCAACGACTACCACACATACGCTGTCTACAGGTACAACATGATATAACCTCAACGACTACAACACATACCGCCGTCTACAGGTACAACATAATATAACCTCAACGACTACCACACGTACTCTGTCTACAGGTACAACATAATATAACCTCAACGACTACCACACGTACTCTGTCTACAGGTACAACATGATATAACCTCAACGACTACAACACATACCGCCGTCTACAGGTACAACATAATATAACCTCAACGACTACCACACATACCGCTGTCTACAGGTACAACATAATATAACCTCAACGACTACCACACCTACCGCCGTCTACAGGTACAACATAATATAACCTCAACGACTACCACACATACCTCTGTCTACAGGTACAACATAATATAACCTCAACGACTACCACACATACCGCTGTCTACAGGTTTACATTCTCAGATAATGACAGGAATGATGATGAATTTTGGAATAATGTGTATTTAAATGTGAAGCTGTTATACAGGACCAAAAGTTTTGAAGTAGGTAACAAAATAACACACGGACCATACTTTAGATACTAGATACAGATTACCATAGAGATACAATAGAGTCCTGTACTGTTTAACCCTTTCTTCCAGTGTGTGTACCACCGAAGTTTGATCAAGACTCTCCCCGTCTTCGCCAGGTACACGTGTCGTGGTCTGTTTGAGGTCCACAAGCTGCTCTTCAGTTTCCAGATTTGTGCCAAGATCCTGGAGGTGGCTGGTAAACTCAACATGGACGAATACAGCTTCTTCCTCAGGGGAGGATTGGTGAGACACACACACACAGAACAGACTGAATGTGCCATTCAATTCATCACAATTGTATTAATCCTATGAGGATTAATGAGGAAGGTTTTGTCAAGCACACAGTTAGTCAATAAATCTTCCTCAAGCAGCAGACTCAGACATGTGTTACAAGAGCTAGTACTGAATGGGCAGTTATACAGGTGCCATAAAAAATCAAAAACACATCCCTTAAAATGTATCTGTCCCTCCCTCCCTCCCTCTCTCTCTCTCTCCCCTCTAGGTTCTAGATAAAGAGAGTCAGATGGAGAACCCGTGTTCTAGCTGGCTGGCTGAGTCGAACTGGGACAACGTGACAGAGCTGGACAAGCTGGCTAACTTCCACGGCCTCATGGCCTCCTTCGAACAGTACCCCCGAGACTGGAACCTTTGGTACACGAGTGCCGGGCCTGAGACCGCACAGCTACCTGGTGAGAGGGGTAGGGTTGGGAGCTTGTGGGAGTGAGTACACAGTATGTGTCATGCCTGCATATAAGTGAACGTGCGTGTCTCTATAACTGAATCCATCTTGTTCTCTTATGTGCAACAGTTGGGTACCGTTTGTGTATATAGTAAAGTCTAGTATGTATTTTTTCTTCTTCGTTGTTTAATTGATGATGAATATCATTCTACTCCTCTGTTGTCTCTCTCTCTTAATTCAATTCAACCGGCTTTGTTGGCATGGGAAAGTTATGTTTACACTGCCAAAGCAAGTGAACTAGATAATTAACAAAAGGGAAATAAACAATTAAAAATGATCAGTAAACATTACGCTCACAAAAGTTCCAAGGAATAGAGACATTTCAAATGTCATATTATGTCTATATACAGTGTTGTAGTGATGTGCAAATAGTTGAAATACTAAAGGGAAAATAAATAAACATAAATGTGGGTTCTATTTACAATGGTGTTTGTTCTTCACTGGTTGACCTTTTCCTGTGGCAACAGGTCACAGATCGTGCTGCTGTGATGGACACTGTGGTATTTCACCTAATAGATATGGGAGTTTATCAACATTTGAATTGTTGAGGATTTCTTTGTGGGTCTGTGTAAGGAGGTTAGGAAGTGCAGCTCAGTTTCCACCTCATTTTGTGGGCAGTGTGCACATAGTCTGTCTTCTCTTGAGAGCCAGGTCTGCCTACGGCGGTCTCTCAAAGGCAAGGCTTTGTTCACTGAGTCTCTCTTTCTCCCCTTCTTTTTCTCTCTCTCTCCCTCTCTCCGTACTGAAGGACTATTGATGCCTATCACGTAGCAGTGTGTGCCTCTGTCACTATCACTGCTTTATGTCATCACGTTAATTAAATCACACAAAGTTCAGCTCAATATTAATATAATTACATGATGGAACTTGCTGCCATAAATGTTCGTCCCGGCTTGCCGTTAAAATCTATTGTTTATCTAAAACCCATTTGCCATTCATGCCATTGTGATTCATTGTGGTTTTAACACCGGGACTTTAGTTGGGAAGTTAAGTTATCACTGGTGTTGCTGAAAACACCCAACCAATTCTTTCTCTTTCTCCCCTTGTCACCTTCACCTTCCATCCTTCTTCTTTAACCTCGCTGTCTTTCTGTCTCCTCCCCCATCCCTCTCTCTATCCCGACCTCTCTCTCTCTTCTCCCGCCCTCCCTCTCTTTTTCCGTCCACCCTCCCCACACCAGGTGAGTGGGAGAATGGTTGTAATGAGCTCCAGAGGATGTTGATCGTGCGCTCGCTGCGCCAGGACCGCGTCGCCTTCTGCGTCGCCGCCTTCATCATCAACAACCTGGGATCACGTTTCGTGGAGCCGCCCGTACTCGACATGAAGGCTGTGAGTGTGTGTGTCGGTGTGCATCTGTGTGTGTGTGTGACGAGACTGTGAGTGGCACTCGGAGGAGACTGTTTGATTCCCCCCCCCCCCCCCCCCCCCCCCCCACTCCTGCTCTCTGTGTCACTCCCACGCTGACACGTTCAGCCTCGATGGCGGCTGAGGGAACTGGCACAAGATGGCTGCCAACTAGAGCCAAGTTAGATCCCCTGCGTTGTGGAGGTGGTCCATTTTGAGATGGGTCATTCTTGTCTTCGGGAGTTATTCCTGACCACTTGACCTGAACAGGAACATCATTTGTTCCCAGTAATCCTCTATGTATTGATGTGAAAGCTCTTGGTAAAAAAACGTTTCACATTTGACACAAACCCATTGGGGGATGATACTTGCGTCCTACTGCCATCAACTGTGACCATTAACAAGAACTGTACTAATACAATAGTAATTTCTCTCTTGGTCCTCCCTCGATCTCTGCCGCTGTGTTGATGCTTCCCCCAGGTGGTGGAGGACTCGACCACTAAGACTCCCCTGATATTCGTGTTGTCTCCGGGGGTGGACCCTACAGGAGCCCTGCTACAGCTGGCTGAGGCCTCAGGGATGAGCAGGAAATTCCATGCCCTCTCCCTGGGCCAGGGTCAAGCCCCCATTGCCACACGCATGATCAAAGAGGGAGTGAAGAGCGGTACGAATCAGTCTCTTCCCTCCCTCTGTTCTCGTTCTGTGTCTCTTTCTCTCTCCTCTCCTGTTCTCGGCATCTGCTTCTTGTTCACCGTTGATAGTTACTTTGCTAAGTATTCATAGGACTCCTCTTTCTCTCTCAATCTATATTTCCTCTCTCCCCTCATGCCCTGTTTGTGGACTGCAGTGTCATTTGTTATGTTCTATCTGGCTGTCACTTCCTGTAGCTTGTTGTGATTTCAGCCACACCTCTCTATACTCGACCAAATGTCATCGCCATACATCAGTACTGTTGTTTTTGGAAAAGTCGATTTCTAATATCCCTTCTCCTCCACTCTTTCCTCTATTTTCCTCTCCCACTCCCACTCCCACTCCCACTCCACAGGTCATTGGGTGTTCCTGGCTAACTGCCACCTGTGTCTGTCCTGGATGCCCCAGCTGGATAAGTTAGTGGAATTGCTGCAGGTGGAGGAGCCCCATCCTGACTTCAGACTGTGGCTCAGCTCCTCTCCTCACCCTGACTTCCCCATCGCTATCCTGCAGGCCGGCATCAAGATGACCACCGAACCGCCTCGGGTAGACAGAGAGAGGATATACACTACTGTACTCACACATACACACACACATGCAGGAACACACACACGCAGGCACACACTTTAAGAGAACACATCTAGATACACACACATTTTCAGAATGATCTACTCTCTTTTGCCATTGCCCCACTCAATTCTCTCTCTCTCTCTCTCTCTCTCTCTCTCTCTCTCTCTCTCTCTCTCTCTCTCTCTCTCTCTCTCTCTCTCTCTCTCTCTCTCTCTCTCTCTCAGGGTGTGAAGTCCAATATGAAACGCCTGTACCAGCTAGTGACAGAGGGACAGTTCACACGCTGTGCCCGGCCTGTGCTCTACAGGAAGCTGCTCTTCGCCCTCTGTTTCTTCCACAGCATCCTTCTAGAGAGGAAGAAGTTCCTACAGCTGGGCTGGAACATTATCTACGGCTTCAACGACTCTGACTTCGAGGTAACTCGCGCGTGCGCACAGAAATGGCTTCCAGTCGCGGTCTTAAAACTATCCCCGACTTGGATCTTTCTACTTGGTAAAAATAGTCAATTAGGAGAGGGGAATGTCAGGTATTTCTTGAGTCTGATATGGATTGTGAAGATTTAATGTTGAAGAATGCTTGAAAACGGTGACAGAATTTTTTACCTACTCCTTTTAAGATAATGAAGGGGGAAAAAATGATGACCACTCTACATCCTGTTGCGTGAGACCAAAAGTAGTGGATAAATCACCCCCTAGGAGTGCTAACAGCAGGCGTGTCCCCATCCCTCCTCTAGGTTAGTGAGAGTCTGATGAGTCTGTATTTAGATGAGTACGAGGAGATCCCCTGGGACGCCCTCAAGTACCTGATCGCCGGGGTCAACTACGGCGGTCACGTGACGGACGACTTTGACAGACGCCTGCTCACCACGTACATCAACGACTACTTCTGTGAGGCCGCCGTCGCCGCGCCATTCTTCAAGTGAGCGTGACACGCGCATATAAACACACACACACACACTCACACACACACAAACGACTGTCTTTCACTCTCTCTCTCCTCAAACACACATAAAGATCTAGTCGTGGCAGAGCGTACTGCGGCTGCTGTCTGGTTACAGGTACTCATAAAGACTGAGGACCGTGAGCACCACCATGTGGCCAGCGTTGATATTACAGTCACTCAGGAGTCCAGCCCTGTTGCTGCTTATTCCTGCCTATCCAGTACTTTCTAAGGGTCAATTTGGGATTGGACAACAATGTTGTACTGTAATACTTTCCTCTCCTCTCTCGCTACCTACTACATCCCTCGGGACGGGCCCCAGTCCTCCTACAGGGTTAGGGGTTATGTAGTGTTAACAGTCTCTTCTCCCCTCTCTCTAGACTCTCCTCTCTCGCTACCTACTACATCCCTCGGGACGGGCCCCAGTCCTCCTACAGGGTTAGGGGTTATGTAGTGTTAACAGTCTCTTCTCCCCTCTCTCTAGACTCTCCTCTCTCGCTACCTACTACATCCCTCGGGACGGGCCCCAGTCCTCCTACAGGGTTAGGGGTTATGTAGTGTTAACAGTCTCTTCTCCCCTCTCTCTAGACTCTCCTCTCTCGCTACCTACTACATCCCTCGGGACGGGCCCCAGTCCTCCTACAGGGTTAGGGGTTATGTAGTGTTAACAGTCTCTTCTCCCCTCTCTCTAGACTCTCCTCTCTCGCTACCTACTACATCCCTCGGGACGGGCCCCAGTCCTCCTACAGGGTTAGGGGTTATGTAGTGTTAACAGTCTCTTCTCCCCTCTCTTTAGACTCTCCTCTCTCGCTACCTACTACATCCCTCGGGACGGGCCCCAGTCCTCCTACAGGGTTAGGGGTTATGTAGTGTTAACAGTCTCTTCTCCCCTCACTCTAGACTCTCCTCTCTCGCTACCTACTACATCCCTCGGGACGGGCCCCAGTCCTCCTACAGGGTTAGGGGTTATGTAGTGTTAACAGTCTCTTCTCCCCTCTCTCTAGACTCTCCTCTCTCGCTACCTACTACATCCCTCGGGACGGGCCCCAGTCCTCCTACAGGGTTAGGGGTTATGTAGTGTTAACAGTCTCTTCTCCCCTCTCTCTAGACTCTCCTCTCTCGCTACCTACTACATCCCTCGGGACGGGCCCCAGTCCTCCTACAGGGTTAGGGGTTATGTAGTGTTAACAGTCTCTTCTCCCCTCTCTCTAGACTCTCCTCTCTCGCTACCTACTACATCCCTCGGGACGGGCCCCAGTCCTCCTACAGGGTTAGGGGTTATGTAGTGTTAACAGTCTCTTCTCCCCTCTCTCTAGACTCTCCTCTCTCGCTACCTACTACATCCCTCGGGACGGGCCCCAGTCCTCCTACAGGGTTAGGGGTTATGTAGTGTTAACAGTCTCTTCTCCCCTCTCTCTAGACTCTCCTCTCTCGCTACCTACTACATCCCTCGGGACGGGCCCCAGTCCTCCTACAGGGTTAGGGGTTATGTAGTGTTAACAGTCTCTTCTCCCCTCTCTTTAGACTCTCCTCTCTCGCTACCTACTACATCCCTCGGGACGGGCCCCAGTCCTCCTACAGGGTTAGGGGTTATGTAGTGTTAACAGTCTCTTCTCCCCTCACTCTAGACTCTCCTCTCTCGCTACCTACTACATCCCTCGGGACGGGCCCCAGTCCTCCTACAGGGTTAGGGGTTATGTAGTGTTAACAGTCTCTTCTCCCCTCTCTCTAGACTCTCCTCTCTCGCTACCTACTACATCCCTCGGGACGGGCCCCAGTCCTCCTACAGGGTTAGGGGTTATGTAGTGTTAACAGTCTCTTCTCCCCTCTCTCTAGACTCTCCTCTCTCGCTACCTACTACATCCCTCGGGACGGGCCCCAGTCCTCCTACAGGGTTAGGGGTTATGTAGTGTTAACAGTCTCTTCTCCCCTCTCTCTAGACTCTCCTCTCTCGCTACCTACTACATCCCTCGGGACGGGCCCCAGTCCTCCTACAGGGTTAGGGGTTATGTAGTGTTAACAGTCTCTTCTCCCCTCTCTCTAGACTCTCCTCTCTCGCTACCTACTACATCCCTCGGGACGGGCCCCAGTCCTCCTACAGGGAGTACATCAGCCACCTCCCAGCCACGGAGCACCCCGAGGTGTTCGGCCAGCACCCCAACGCCGACATCGCCTCCCAGATTGCTGAGACCAGGACCCTGTTTGACACCCTGCTCTCCCTGCAGCCCCAGGTCACTAGTGGAGCTACTGCCGGAGCAGCCGCCGGGCCCAGCAGAGAGAATAAGGTGAGTGGGGGGGGGGGGGGGGGGGGGGGTTTACAGTTGGAGGCTGTGTCATGTGCATTTGTGTGTGTGTGTAGCTCTGTATTTTCTGCATATTTACTATCAGTGCAAGAGTTTCAGTCAATCCCCTCTCTCTCCAGGTATTGGAGTTAGCAGCAGACGTGCTGCAGAAGATCCCAGGCCTGATAGACTATGAAGGGACCAGGGTCCTGCTGGCTGACGACCCCTCACCTCTCAACGTGGTCCTACTGCAAGAGATCCAGAGATACAATGCCCTGCTACACACCATCAGGTAGGACAGAGAGAGAGAAGAGGAGGGAGGTGATGTAGGTAGGTGGTTTGTGCAGGGGTGTGTAGCTGCAAATGTGTGTGTAAAAACAAAGTACTGGATGGGTAGTTTAATGGCGTGTGTGTGTGTGTGTGTGTGTGCGTGTGTGTCTAGGTCGTCTCTGATAGAGCTGGAGAAGGGTATCAAGGGTCTGGTGGTGATGTCTAGCAGCCTGGAGGAAACATTCCACTGCATCTTCGACGCCCGCGTCCCCCCACTTTGGGTTAAGGTAGGACACACACACATACATACAAACACACACACACACACTCATAGACACACACAAAAACACACATTTACCATTTATCTCAAGGCATTTGACTCTGCTGTAGTAACTGCCCCAGTGGCAGCAACATCACTAGTATCTGCCCTTGTGCTATCGTGATTGCAACATCTACACATCATTCATGTAACCAGACCCCATTCTATTATGTGAGCACAGCGATATCAACAAATCTTTACATCAAGTTCATGTTCAGAAAACCACTTTTAGCTGGAGGGAATGGCGGCCATTTTACGGTCTCTTGACCAATTGTGCCATTTTGTGTATTATTTTTTTTTGCACTGGTCTTAACTTTTTTTGTACATAATGTTTCCGCCATCGTTTCCTATGACCGAAAAGAGCTTCTGGACATCAGGACAGCCATCACTAACTTGGATTTGGACTAGGACTTCTACTATAATGAGTCGGAGGTGACAGACATATTGATTAACCTCGGACCAGGACCTAATCCCTGTCACTCGAAGGTAAAGACGTCACTGTTAATGCCGACTCCCAGTTCCTGCTGCTGAAAAATGTATGATGCTGCCACCACCATGCTTCACTGTAGGGATGGTGCCAGGTTTCCTCCAGACGTGACGCTTGGCATTCAGGCCAAAGAGTTCAATCTTGGTTTCATCAGACCAGAGAATCTTGTTTCTCATGATCTGAGAGTCTTTAGTTATGTTTTGGCAAACCTCAAGCGTGCTGTCATGTGCATTTTATTGAGGAGTGGCTTCCGTCTGGCCACTCAACCATAAAGGCCTGATTGGTGGAGTGCTGCAGAGCTGGTTGACCTTCTGGAAGGTTCTCACATCTCCACAGAGGAACTCTGGAGCTGAGTAGCCATTGGGTTCTTGGTCACCTCCCTGACCAAGGCCCTTCTCCCCCGATTGCTCAGTTTGGCCAGGCGGCCAGCTCAAGGAAGATTCTTGGTGGTTCCAAACTTCTTCCATTTAAGAATTATGGAGGTTACTGTGTTCTTGGGGACCTTTAATGCTGCAGAGATTTTTTTGGTAAGGAAGCAGGTACACTTCTTCAGGTCTGTGCCTCGACACAATCCTTTAATTACATTTGCAAAAAATGTCTAAAAACCTATTTTCGCTTTGTCATTATGGGGTATTGTGTGTAGATTGCTGAGGAATTGTTTTTATTTAATCCATTTTAGAATAAGGCTGTAATATAACAAAATGTGGAAGAAGTCAAGGGGTCTGAATACTTTCCGAAGGCACTGTATGTCCTGATTGCCTAGTGGCTTTTACCTCTACACACATGTAGAATCTGTATTACTTCAATTACCTCAACTACCTCGTACCCCTGCATATTGACTCAATACTGATACTCCTTGTATGTAGCCTCGTTATTGTTTTTACTGTGTTACCATTTCCTTTTTTATTTTGCAAATATTTGTCTTACTTTTTAACCCTGCGTTGTTGGGAATGGGCTCGTAAGTAAGCATTTCACTGTAAAGTCGACACCTGTTGTATTCGGCACGTGACCAACAAAATGTGATTTCAATTTGACTTTAGAGGAACGTCCTGCTGATAGATACGGTGAGGTTGAATTGATGACGTTACATATTCGGTCTTATCCCTAACAACAAGACAACACACAGACACTATCAAAGCAGAGCAGCAGCTATTGATGGTACACAAGGTCCATTCCCTTATGTAGCATTTAATACCATACTTTCCCCTCAAAAAACGCTTCAATGGTCAAATGAATGGCCAATCTGGGTAGTGGGGACATACCCACTGGGCACAGACGTCAATTCAATGTCTATTCCACGTTGGTTTAACGGAATTTCATTGAAATGACGTGGATTCAACCAGTGTGGGCCCAGTGGGTAGGTCCAGTATCAGTGTGATTTATAGAAGAACATGGAGGCTGTCAGAAGCCATCTCGGCGATGTCAAAGGGAGCAATCTGATCTGACTGGAAAACGTCAGTGTGTGAGCCTGGAGCGGGAGAGGGGGGAAGAGGCACACACATACTCACATATGCGCGCGCGCACACCCACACACACACACACACACAGATGCGCGTTTTCTAGGACGAGCGAGGCAGCCTGGCCAAAATTAAAGCCATGAGTCTGAGGGAACAGAAATATAATGACAGTCTGCCATGCCTGCCAGGGGTGGATGGAACATGGACAGACGGACGGAAGGAGAGAGAGCAAGAGAAGGAGGAGGGATAGTGTTCTAGGAGGGGTTGTTGTTCATCCCCGGAGCAGGGACAGGGAGAGAGAGAGAGGCAATCAAGGAGAGAAAGAGAAGGGGAAGAGAGAGAGAGCTTGACAGACAGGGGAAACAATAGTGAGGAAAGCAGAAGGAAGTAGGGGACTAGATATAGAGGGTAGAGTAATGAGGCAGTAGAGTTGAGAGAGAGAGACACAGCTGGAGCTGAAGCATTAATGGCCGTCCTGTCCTCCTCTCATAAAGAGGGGGCCAGTAACAGGGTAGAGCAGGCCTCTTTCCCTCTCACTCTCCCTCTCTCTTTCTCTCTCTCCCCCTCTCCCTCTCTTTCTCTCTCTCTCCCCCTCTCTCTTTCTCTGTCTCTTTCCCTCACTCTCTTTTTCTCTCTCTCCTCTCTCTCTCTCTCCCTCTATCCTTTTCGCTCTCCCTCTGTCTGTCTCTCTTTGTCTGGCTGTACTGTAATAGTCAGCACTGGGCTGGTTGGGCTTTAGAAAGGGAACTGGAGCAGAGACAGCAGGTTTACTCTACTTATTACACTGCAATTACCCCCCCCCAGCTTCCCCTCAGTCCCCTCAGCCCCAGATAGGGCATTGTGGCTTTGTTTAGGCACCAAGTGTCCACCTGATGACCCAGTGGACCAGACAGACACACAGGCGGACGCGCACAACCACACACACACACAGCCACACACACACACACACACACACAAGGGCGCACCCACATAAACATAAACTGCCCTCAATGACCCCTCTGAAGAGACACACACACACTCTTTTTTTTTCATCCGCCCCATCCCCCAACACGCAGTAGAATCTTTGGCAGACTACAGCGGTCTCAAAGACTACTGGAACGAGTAGTACACTGTTTTAATGTAGAATTGAACCTTAGGACATAGTAACAGTTGGATTGTGTTTCCAGTCCAGTGTGTATGGGGGTCAGTCAGTAGAAAATGAGTGTGGTTTCCCAAATGGCACCCTATTCCCTACCCTAGTGCACTACAAAAGTAGTGCAGTGTATTGGGCACAGGGTGCCATTTGGGAGGCAGTCTCTGTGCAGCCAGGCAGGCAGGATGATGGATTAACACACCTTCAATAACAGAACACTGACTCACTGAGTACAGGCCTAGAGGAACCTAACATACTTCAGGTTCATATGATGCTGCTGGGAGAGTTACTATAGCAGGACAGCATATACTATTGACTTTGCTGTGTGTCTCTGTCTCTTTCTGTGCCTGTCTGAAGTGTCTTGTCTCCTCCGTCCTCCTCAGGCCTACCCGTCTTTGAAGCCGCTGGCATCGTGGACCAGGGACCTGTGCCAGCGCGTGGAGCAGTTTGCCCGCTGGGCGGAGACAGCCCACCCCCCTACCCTCTTCTGGCTCTCTGGCTTCACCTTTCCCACTGGCTTCCTCACCGCTGTGTTACAGTCGTCCGCACGTCAGCACAGCGTGAGGCCTCACACACATACAAAACCAGTCAAAAGTTTGGACACACCTACTCATTCAAGGGTTTTTCTTTATTTTTACTCTTTTCTACATTGTAGAAAAATAGTGAAGACATCAAAACTATTAAATAACACATATGGAATCATGTAGTAACCAAAAAAGTGTTAAACAGATCAAAATATATTTTAGATTTTAGATTCTTCAAGGTAGCCACCCTTTGCCTTGATGACTGCGTTGCACACTCTTGGCATTCTCTCAACCAGCTTCACCTGGAATGCTTTTTCAACAGTCTTGAAGGAGTTCCGACATGGAGGCAGGTAGACTAGTGGTTAGAGTGTTGGACTAGTAACCGAAAGGTTGCAAGATCGAATCCCCGAGCCGACAAGGTAAAAATCTGTCGATCTGCCCCTGAAGAAGACAGTTAACACACTGTTCCCAGGCCGTCATTGAAAATAAGAATTTGTTCTTAACTGACTTGCCTTATAAAAAAACATATGCTGAGCAATTGTTGGCTGCTTTCCTTCACTCTGCGGTCCAACTCATCACAAACCATCTCAATTTGGTTGAGGTCAGGTGATTGTGGAGGCCAGGTCATCTGATGCAGCACTCCATCCCTTGCCTTCTTGGTCAAATAGCACTTACACAGCCTGGAGGTGTGTTGGGTCATTGTCCTGTTGAAAAACAAATGGCACTCCGACTAAGCGCAAACCAGATGGGACTCAAATCAAATCAAAGTTATTTATATAGCCCTTCGTACATCAGCTGATATCTCAAAGTGCTGTACAGAAACCCAGCCTAAAACCCCAAACAGCAAGCAATGCAGGTGTAGAAGCACGGTGGCTAGGAAAAACTCCCTAGAAAGGCCAAAACCTAGGAAGAAACCTAGAGAGGAACCAGGCTATGAGGGGTGGCCAGTCCTCTTCTGACTGTGCCGGGTGGAGATTATAACATATATAGTCTGGTACTGTATACAATATAGTATCTCTGCAGAATGCTGTGGTAGCCATGCTGGTTAAGTGTGCCTTGAATTCTAAATAAATCACTGACAGTGTCATCATCACATCACCTCCTCTTCACAGTGGGAACCACACATGCGGAGATCATCCGTTCACCTACTCTGCGTCTCACAAAGACACAGTGGTTTGAACCAAAAATCAAAAATTTGAACTTATCAGACCAAAGGACAGATTTCCACTGGTCTGATGTTCATTGCTTATTTTGCTTCTAAATAAATCACTGACAGTGTCACCAGCAAAGCACCATCACACCTCCTCCTCCATGCCTAACGATGGGAACCAAGGCAAAGGGTGGCTACTTTGAAGAATCTCAAATATGAAACACTTTTTGGGTTACTACATGATTCCATATGTGTTATTTCATAGTTCTGATGTCTTCACTATTATTCTACAATGTATGTATAAATATATACAATGTATGTATAAATATACAGTTGTATAAATATACAACTATATATTTATACACACACACACACCAACACAAACACGTACACACACACAGCACTGACCCCTTACTCTGCACACTCACCAAACACAACGTCTGAGAAAACTTTCAAACTGTGTTCACAAACTAACCACAAGTACTCTATACCGCACACACTCGTAGACTGCTGCACAGGAATGGGCCGTGTTTGGTTTATAATTATGCCCAGATAATAACTTTTCTAAGGACATACAGTACCACTGTAGGGATAATAAAGAGTACTTGAACTTCAACCATGCCAAGTTAACCTCTAAAGTAAAATGTTCACTTCGTCATGCGTTGAGGTCAATGGGGGACATAGTGAAAATCTGACTAACACTTATGCATTACCCACAGGTGTCAGTGGACACTCTATCCTGGGAGTTCATTGTTGCGACAGTGGACGACAACAACCTCCTCTTCCCACCCAAGGTGAGACGCCCGTTTTCACTATAAATCAGTGTCCACAACTCTCAACTCTTTTCCCTCAATGTGTCTAGTTTAGGGCTCGGAATACTCTTCCTGGTCAGACCGCATGGTCAGAATAAAACCCTAATCTATTGTAAGTCATGTAACTTTATCCTTCTTCCTCCCTCTTTCCTCCCCTCCTCCATCCATCTCCTCCTCAGGACGGGGTGTTTATCCGGGGGCTGTATCTGGAAGGGGCTGGCTGGGACAAGAAGAACTCTTGTCTGGTGGAGGCTAAGCCAATGCAGCTGGTCTGCCCCATCCCCACCATCCACTTCAAACCTGTTGAGAACCGCAAGAAGATAGCCAAGAGTAAGACAAAAAAATAAAACATCTCTCTCTCTCTCTCTCTCTCTCTCTCTGTGTCTCTGTGTCTCTCTCTCTGTCTATGTGTCTCTCTCTCTCTCTCTCTCTGTGCCTGCCAAGTGACTCTCTGATGTAATGTGTGTGTGTGTGTGTGTGTGTGTGTGTGTGTGTGTGTGTGTGTGTGTGTGTGTGTGTGTGTGTGTGTGTGTGTGTGTGTGTGTGTGTGTGTGTGTGTGTGTGTGTCTAGGTATGTACTTGTGTCCGTGCTACTACTTCCCAGTGCGTTCGGGCGATGGGGGCAGACCCTCCTTTGTGGTGGGGGTGGATCTGAAGTCTGGAGCTGTGCCTTTTGACCACTGGATCAAGAGAGGAACCGCTCTGCTCATGAGTCTAGACAACTAAGGGGCTACACACACACACAGTATACCCAACCTTCATGCACATCTCGGAATCACACTGTATTAATGAATACAATAATCTTACGTAAAACACAAACATTCTCCACCACATGCCTTTTGAATAGACATTTTAATATTTTGTAAGTTCATTTGCATCATTCCTGTTATTTATGTCAGGGTTTTATTTGTTTAAAAATATTCAAATTCCTCAAAAAATGAACTGAAATGATTGTACTTTATTCTAATATTTTTTAATAATTAGAATCAAATATGAATTAATTAACTGATTTTGCAAATAAAATAAATAAATGTTGATGATTTACTCTTTGGGGTATGACTGACATGGTTGTATCAAGGACTCCCACATTGCTCTATTTTCAACTCCTCATGATTCACTTCCTAATACAGCACTACATCACTCTTTCCACTGTGACCCCATTTAACCTGCTGAAAGAGCTCTCCACAATACATTAAAGGCACACACACGCACACACACACAGAGACAGGACACAGACATTACATCACACACACACACTTGAATAAATAGACAATCTCTTCATTGTAATTATTCTCTGGTAATTATTCAGACACACAGACAGACTAGATTTATTATCCACAGTAGAACCTTGTACCCCTTTTTTTGTGATCAATTTTTTATACTTTTTTGGTTGACAAGACAGAAAAACCCAAACCAACAGACATTACACATATACACATGTATCTCCGATTTCCCTTCCCACCTACAGGACCTGCTTATCTGAGTGCAAACAGTGCCTTCGGGAAAGTATTCAGACCCCTTGACTTTTTCCACATTTTGTTACGTTACAGGCTTATTCTAAAATGTATATTTTTTTAAATGTATCCTCAGCAATCTACACACAATACTCCATAATGATAAAGCGAAAACAGGTTTTTAGCCATTTTTGCAAATGTATAAAAAATCCAAAACAGAAGTACATTATTTACATAAGTATTCAGAGCCTTTGCTAATGAGACTTGAAATTGAGATCAGATGCATCCTGTTTCCATTTTGGATTTTATTTAACATTTATTTAACTAGGCCATTGGTCATCCTTGAGATGTTTCTACAACTTGATTGGAGTCCACTTGTGGTAAATTCAATTGATTGGTCATGATTTGGAAAGGTGCACACCTGTCTATATAAGGTCCCACAGTTGACAGTGCATGTCAGAGCAAAGACCAAGCCATGAGGTCAAAGGAATTGTCCGTAGAGCTCCGAGACAGGATTGTGTCAAGGCACAGATCTAAGGAAGGGTACCAAACAATTTCTGCAGCATTGAAGGTCCCCAAGAACACAGTGGCCTCCACCATTCTTAAATGGATGAAGTTTGGAAACACCAAGACTCTTGCTAGAGCTGGCCGCCCGGCCAATTTGAGCAATCGGGGGAGAAGGGTCTTGGTCAGGGAGGTGACTAAGAACCCAATGTTTACTCTGACAGAACTCTAGAGTTCATCTGTGGAGATGGGAGAACCTTCCAGAAGGACAACCATTTCTGCAGCACTTCACCAATCAGGCCTTTATGGTAGAGTGGCCAGAAGGAAGCCACTCCTCAATAAAAGGCACATGACAGCCCACTTGGAGTTTGCCAAAAGGCACCTAAATGACTCAGACCATGAGAAACAAGATCCTCTGGTCTGATGAAACCAAGATTGAACTCTTTGGCCTGAATGCCAAGCATCACGTCTGGAGGAAACCTTGCACCATCCCTACGGTGAAGCATGGTGGTGGAAGCATCATGCTGTGGGGATGTTTTTCAGAGGCAGGGACTGGGAGACTAGTCAGGATCGAGGCAAATATGAACGGAGCAAAGTACAGAGACATCCTTGATGAAAACCTGCTCCAGAGCGCTCAGGACCTCCGACTGGGGGTCGAAGGTTCACCTTCCAACAGGACAACGACCCTAAGTACCCAGCCAAGACAACGCAAGAGTGGCTTCGGGACAAGCCTCTGATTGTTCTTGAGTGACCCAGCCAGAGCCCGACTTGAACCCGATCTAACATCTTTAGAGAGACCTGAAAATAGCTGTGCATCAACGTTCCCCATCCAACCTGACAGAGCTTGAGAGGATCTGCAGAGAAGAATTGGAGAAACTCCCCAAATACAGGTCTGCCAAGCTTTTAGCATCATACCCAAGAAGACTCAAGGCTGTAATCACTGCCAAAGGTGCTTCAACAAAGTACTGAGTAAAGGGTCTGAATACTTATGTAAATGTAATATTTCATTATTTATTTTTTATAAATTAGCAACAATTTCCCCAAAAATGTTTTTTCTTTGTCATTATAGGGTATTGTGTGTAGATTGATGGGGGGAACAAATTAATACATTTTAGAATAAGGCTGCAACGTAACAAAATGTGGAAAAGGTCAAGGGGTCTGAATACTTTCCGAAGGCACTGTATATCAAAGAAGTGATTTTGAACTGTCAAGTGTTGTAGTCCATATTAACATTGTCTGACTTTGCGCCATTCATTCAAGAGATTGGTCATTCAAGTTGAGCTATGACCAGGAATGAGGATATCCATTGCTGGTGTGGCAGAGTGTGTGGGGCTTGCCATCGTATCGTAAGGCAAACATTCTCTTGGCTGCTGTTAGTCTGGCAAGCCAAATCCTTCTATGCCTGTATGTTAGGTTAAGTAAAGACTCATCATTAAGCAGTAGCACGTTGCAAAGACATGGAATGGGTTTGGACAACATGCTTGATAATGATGAAGCCACTGATTGCCAAAAGATCACTCCCAGACTGTATGAATGAATGTGCCATGAGAACTCTGGGGGCTTGTACTCCTTCTTGATCTTCCTTACTAACATCTAGATGTTGTGAATGTCTCTGTGTGTTACTGTGTCTTCTGTGTGAAATGTTGTTTACCTGTGCAGGGATTTTTCTGCCATTGAAATCCATTATATGTATGAGTATATATATATATATATGGGTGGCGGGTGGCGCAGTGGTCTAGGGCACTGCATCGCACTGCTAGCTGCTCCACCAGAGTCTCTGGGTTCACGCCCAGGCTCTGTCGCAGCCGGCCGCAACCGGGAGGTCCGTGGGGCGACGCACAATTGGCATAGCGTCGTCCGGGTTAGGGGTTAGGGAGGGATTGGCCGGTAGGGATATCCTTGTCTCAGTATGTAAAAAATGTAATAAAATGTATGCACTCTACTGTAAGTCGCTCTGGATAAGAGTGTCTGCTAAATGACTAAAATGTAAATGTATATATACAGTGGGGAGAACAAGTATTTGATACACTGACGATTTTGCAGGTTTTCCTACTTACAAAGCATGTATGTGCATGTGTAGAGTGCATGTATGTGCATGTGTAGAGGTCTGTGGGGATGCTTCTCTGCAAAGGGGACAGGACGACTGCACCGTATTGAGGGGAGGATGGATGGGGCCATGTATCTTGGCCAACAACCTCCTTCCCTCAGTAAGAGCATTGAAGATGGGTCGTGGCTGGGTCTTCCAGCATGACAACGACCCAAACACACAGCCAGGGCAAATAAGGAGTGGCTCCGTAAGAAGCATCTCAAGGTCCTGGAGTGGCCTAGCCAGTCTCCAGACCTGAACCCAATAGAAAATCTTTGGAGGGAGCTGAAAGTCCGTATTGCCCAGCGACAGCCCCGAAACCTGAAGGATCTGGAGAAGGTCTGTATGGAGGAGTGGGCCAAAATCCCTGCTGCAGTGTGTGCAAACCTGGTCAAGAACTACAGGAAACGTATGATCTCTGTAATTGCAAACAAAGGTTTCTGTACCAAATATTAAGTTCTGCTTTTCTGCTGTATCAAATACTTATGTCATGCAATAAAATGCAAATTAATTACTTAACAATCATACAATGTGATTTTCTGGATTTTTTAGATTCTGTCTCTCACAGTTGAAGTGTACCTATGATAAAAATTACAGACCTCTACATGCTTTGTAAGTAGGAAAACCTGCAAAATCGGCAGTGTATCAAATACTTGTTCTCCCCACTGTATATATATATATATATATATATATATATATATATATATATATATATATATATATATATATATATATATATATATATATACAGTACCAGTCAAAAGTTTGGACACACCGACTCATTCAAGGGTTTTCTTTAATTTTACTTTTTTCTACATTGTAGAATAATAGTGAAGACATCAAAACTATGAAATAACACATATGGAATCATGTAGTAACCAAAATAGTGTTAAACAAATCAAAATATATTTTATATTTGAGACTCTTTAAAGTAGCCACCCTTTGCCTTGATGACAGCTTTGCACAGTCTTGGTATTCTTTCAACCAGCTTCATGAGGTATTAACCAAAATGCATTTCAATTAACAGGTGTGCCTTGTTAAATGTTAATTTGTGGATTTTTTTCCCCTTAATGCGTTTCAGCCAATCAGTTGTGTTGTTACAAGGTAGTGATGGAATACAGAAGATAGCCCTATTTGGATAAAAGACCGAAGTCCATATTATGGCAAGAACAGCTCAAATAGGTAAAAAGAAGCGACAGTCCATGATTACTTTAAGACATGTAGGTCAGTCAATTTTAAGAACTTTTAAAGTTTCTTCAAGTGCAGTCGCAAAAATCATCAAGCGCTATGATGAAACTGGCTCTCACAGAGTTCAAGTTCAAGTAACAGACACATCTCAACATCAACTGTTCAGAGGAGACTGTGTGAATCAGGCCTTCATGGTCGAATTGCTGCAAAGAAACCACTACTAAAAGACACCAATAATAAGAAGAGACTTGCTTGGGCCAATAAACACGATAAATGGACATTAGACCAGTGGAAATCTGTCCTTTGGTCTGATAAGTCAAAATTTGAGATTTTTGGTTCCAACCACTGTGACTTTGTGAGACGCAGAGTAGGTGAACGGATGATCTCTGCATGTGTGGTTCCCACTGTGAAGCATGGAAGAGGAGTTGTAATGGTGACAATGTCAGTGATTTATTTAGAATTCAAGGCACACTTAACCAGCATGGTTACCACAGCATTCTGCAGAGATATGCCATCCCATCTGGTATGCGCTTAGTGGGACAATCATTTGTTTTTCAACAGGACAATGACCCAACACAGGCTGTGTAAGGGCTATTTGACCAAGAAGGAGAGGGATGGAGTGCTGCATCAGATGACCTGGCCTCCACAATCACCCAACCTCAACCAAATTGAGATGGTTTGGGATGAGTTGGACCGCAGAGTGGAGGAAAAGCAGCCAACAAGTACTCAGCATATGTGGGAGCTCCTTCAAGACTGTTGGAAAAGCATTCCAGATTAAGCTGGTTGAGAGAATGCCAAAAGTGTGCAAAGTTGTCATCAAGGCGAAGGTTGGCTACTTTGAAGAATCTAAAATATATTTTGATTTGTTTAACACTTTTTTGATTACTACATGATTCCATATGTGTTATTTCATAGTTTTGATGTCTTCACTATTATTCTATAATGTTGAAAATACTAATAAATAAAGGTGTGTCCAAACATTTGACTGGTACTGTGTGTGTGAATTTATATATATATATATATATATATATATATATATATATATATATATATATATATATATATATTCCTGCACAGGTAAACAACATTTCACACAGAAGACACAGTAACACACAGAGACATTCACAACATCTAGATGTTAGTAAGGAAGATCAAGAAGGACTACAAGCCCTAATGTCTATATATTATTATTTATTTTTTGGGATGGAAAAACACTTTCAGTGTGAACTTAAATGACTAAAACCTTGATAGAAAGTAGAGAGAAAATATATATTTTAAATAATATCATTTTTGAGAATGAACAATCCCCAAAATAAAAGATACAGTCAGGGAGAATTTAAAATTCCAAAAAAACAATTAATTTAGCAGTATTGATTTTGTTATTACGTTTCAGCATTAGCCATGGCAGAATGCATAGAATTGCAGGACATTTGCTTTAAAAATGAAACAATTTCTCTCAGCTTCATGGGGAAACGTGTAGAATTGCAGGATATTGGTTTAAATATATAAAAAATGTATATTCACCGCCAAGATGGGAGACCTCTAAAATGTTCTCTCAAATCCAGCGGCGACTGCTCCCATCGCCACGCCCTCTGCCACGCCCTCTGCCACACCCACCACCTAAGCCCCTGTTTGATCCAGAAAAAACCCTGCTGTGTGTGTATGCTTCAACTTCCTGTGTTTGTAGGATTGGCAAAGTGCTGAAATGTCTGATTGGCACATTTTATGTCAGGATGGCAAACTGTGTGCATACACACACACACACACAAACACAATGTGCTTAACGAGGTGAGATGGAAATATTTATGCTAACACATTTTCTCAAAGTGGAAGTAGGCGGGGCATTCTAATGAACTAAATCAGAGACATTTGCTGAGCGAGTACTCACTCTAGACACACACACACACACACACTGTAAAAGACTTCAACACAAAGTTATTCATAGGAGGGGAAAACAAGAGAGGGGACTGGGGAGAAAGAGTGAACCAGAATAAACGCTTGTGAAGGAGGGAGGGAGTGAGGGCCTCCCTCCAGTTCAAGGCCGTATTCAGGCGGGAATGTCTTCTGAAAGAGACAGAGAGACCGTTAAGGGCCTCTTTATGTGGCCCAGGTCTGGTCTGTGTGTGTGTGTGTGTGTGTGTGTGTGTGTGTGTGTGTGTGTGTGTGTGTGCTACCAGTTGTTGTTCGGGAGCTCATAGCAACATGCTGAATTCAAATCAGCTTTTAAGTTCTTCTGAGGCAGTGTTGTAAGGGAAAGTGTTGGCTCAGTCTTGTTTGTTGAAAGCGAGAAAAGTATTTTTAATTTTGAGATGAGACAACCCTCAACGTAACATGTACAGTCATTATTGTGCGTCACACTTTCTGAAGAAGAGGAGTGTGTGTGTGTCTCAAAGCGTCAATAGTAAAAAAAAAAAAAAAAAGAAAATCTTTTACAGAAGTCCTCTGGTATTAGTAGGAGGCATTTTCTGTTGGAAGCAAACCTTTCTCGTCTGCTTATTCAATTAAATGCTGTAAAACGAGATCCACTATTCCTGGAAAAATGTTTTGTAAAATCCAATGTGCTAACCCTTGATAGTGTGTATAGTTAACTAACTGTATTATCCATAGTGGTGAACTGGCCTGTTATCTAAAGGACATCATTATTAGAAAAACATCACTATATAAAATAACTTTATAAATCCCAAGTGCCCCTTATGGACTTGCATTAACTATGTCCAACTGAAATTATAGCCGAAATTATTGATCAAAACCTCAAATAATGGAAAAATCAGGGTAATTTGTGCCCTGAAGAATAGAGCGCTAAGGGCATTTCAGCAAGCCATACAGTGTGTGTTTGCCAGTGAGTAATAAGGCTGGCAGTTTATGTCCAAGACTCGTCCACCAAAAATAAACCTGCATGAGAGGGAAAGAGAGAGAGAGCGAGAGAGAGGGAGGAGGAGATAAGAGCCCTTACAACAGAGAAGAGTTGAGGAAACAGTATGCGTTTCAATTGATTAAGAACTGCGCAATTTCTTGGTAAAAAAATCGCCGCTTTGGTCCTGGTGTCCTTCTAAAATATATTGACATCTAAAGGCGTGTTTGGATTGAACATGCGTGTGGCAAACCCGCCCGCGGTGCACGCATAGCCTATACCGGCGGTTGTAGCAGCTACGTACTTGGCGATTTTGAAAGGGAATGTTCAATTCTTCTGCGAGAGGGCTGCACATTCATTTTGGAAGACGATATGCAAGATTAGAGATTAATGTACAGTTTTGAAATTGTGCAACACGAGACTAATCGTTATGCCATGCCCATGGCTGATTCTCTAAATGCTCTCATCTCTCCCAAGCAACGATTTCCTAATGTATCTGCGTGTACAGTTTCTGCAAGCCGACATTTTCTAAATGGAGTAAGGATTTTTGACACATTATTCAGCTATTACTTAATTTTGGAAACGGTTTTGGGAGGCTACGTGGCTGAACGAACGTCATTCGTGTGGAAAGAAGATGTGTTACGACGTTTTTTCTGTTACCGTGTGCAGCAACGGCATCTCCCATGAGAAAGCAGCATGCACAAACAGGTAAGATGAAAACGATTTTACTGATATAGACTAATTAACACAGGCTTATAATGTTGCATAATTAACCAGAATTGCCTAGCAGAGAATGTTTAGCCAAAATTAGATCTCGAACGAATGGTATTGAGTTAATGCCTACTTTATAGGCTACTGGTACGCTATGTCCAATGATTGTAACCAATGGAACGCGCATAATCATCTCTTAATTAGGATGCGTTGTTCCAAACATTTAGTACACAGGCTACTACAACGTAACAAGGTAGATGAGAAGTTTCCTATTCGTAGCCTAAAACTACAAAGACGTAGGCTTTAGGAAAAGTAGCAAACGCATTTTGCATGTTGTGTTTCTGCCAGCTGTGTTTTATCCTTTCAGAATTAGTAATATCGAAAGTTATTACTGTTTGCAATATGGTCATCTGGTTACAATAACGATGGGTTTACGGGAACCTAGTATGAGTAGGCGATGTTGTAATCGCCTAGTGACGGGCTGGTGTGCTGCTTTCGGTTCAACCTTTTTACTCTTCTAAAACGTGATCAAAACCTACATGTGGCTTGAAGTTGTATCTTTCTCGGTAGTGCCAGGGTCCAAAATGTCCTGTCTGTTATATTTAATTAAATAATGGTTAAGGAACCGCGGCCATTGAATGAAATCTGGGCCTTCCAGTGTTCGGGGAAGGAGTGTCGCATTTTCTTTCTGAAATGTCATGTGGTGAAGTTGTGGCGGGTTCCGTAGAATTTCCAGGAAAAGCGTTTGAATTTGTTCAATGTAATTTTTTTCTTCCTATCCTTAGCAGTTTTGTCCCCGCCCACTTTATTCACGTCCTTATTTTCGCCACTAGAGGACGCCACAGGTCTATAGGTGGGCTTAAGGTGTCGCTGCCTGGCTATCAGTGTTTTCTGCTGGAAGTTTTAAAAGGTTATGGTTAGGTATTATGGTTAGGCAACATCCACCCGAAGCTTTTATTTGAAGTTGATAGATTACCACCTAGTTTATTGAGTACCCCATGGGTGAGTTATTAACATTGAGACATAGGTTATTACCACGTTATAACTAGTAGTTATCAAGAAAATAATTGTAGCTGAGATTAAATCATGTCAAATTGTATTTGTCAGATGCTTCGTAAACAACAGGTGTAGACTGACAGTGAAAGGCTTACTTACGGGTCCTATACCAACAATGCGGAGTTAAAGAGAAGATCCAACATTAAATAGAAATAGTGACAAAATTCAAACATATTGGGTGTGTTCGTAAATTCAGTATGGAGTACCAGAGTGCGTTCTGGGCGTTCGTAAATTCAGAGCGTTGTCAGATTGTCCGTTAGTAAATTCAGTTTTTGCTCGCGGAGTGTTCAGAACGCACACTGGACGCCCTGGCCGAGGAGTACATTCTGGGTTGATCTGAGCGTTCTGACCTCACAACAGCAGTCAAGCACCCAAGTTTACTGGCTAAGGTTGTCTAGCTTGCTAGCTACTTCCAGACACAAATGAGAGAACCCCAAACAGAGCTGATTAGGCTGTTTCATGTTATCCAGAGCGTTGGTGACTGTAACGTTGCTGCTGGCAACAATTTAATTAGGATTTTTCGCCGAGGTTTACTGACACTTGTCATATTCAAGGGGTTTTGAGCGTTTGTAAATTCCTCAGTTATTCTGTGCTCTGGCACCCGCAGAGGAGAGGGCTCTGAAATCGGAGTAGATAGCCAGAGTGAATTTACGAAAGCACCCATTAGGCCTTTACGAACGCAACACACACTCACACATACGCGACTCTGTTTATCATCTATCCGGATTGCCTAGTCACCTTTACCCCTACCTACATGCAGTGCCGATTTTAGCATGTACATCTTGGTGAGGCAAACACATTTTTTTGGGGGGGGGGGGTGCATGCCAGCAAAGCTACTACACAACACAACACTAAACAATACATAAATTGCACTATAACGTGACAAACGGTGTCCACAAACAGTTAGGGCCTACATAAAGCTGTCCCAACAGCATTCCCAACACCTTACCGCTGCTACACCTGGCTATCAGCAGAGCCTTGTCTGGCAGTGAAAAATTCAGTCAGTGTCATTTACTGCCGTTTAAAAAAAACAGCTAATATGTCTGACTAACTGAAACAAATGTGGTTTCTACTGACAATTGAGATGTACAAGCTATGGCATAAGAAGATGACAAGCGCATAAGAGGCAATCTGTAATTTTGATTAAGACATTAATGAGCGAGCTAAGACGGACGTAGTCAATATAACTATTTATTCAGCACTTTTGAAATGTACAGCAACATAATTCAGAACATGGCCGTCCTTACATTATTCTCCCTATACACCAAGTCAGAACCGTAGGATAAGAAAAGGGATCATATAAGCAGACAATGAAAGCTCTTACAATATTCATTGATTACATTTCTCTAAAACAGGTTATAGGCTACATGTGCACCACCAAGTCAGAACAGTAGGCGAAATTAAGAGGTGAAAATAAACCAAATTATTAGGGTGAGGCACATGGGCTACTAACAACTTACTACACAACATACACTTAGTATTACATTCTTAGCTATAGTAAACATATCTCCCTGGCATATTACATAAAATATGCATCAGCATGCAATACATTTTTGGACTCACCTTGTTGTGCTGTGCTCACTTGAACAGGAAGGTGGTGCGGCGGTCCTTCATGTCATCAAAGTCTTGTATTTTCTGAATTTATGGTGCTTTCGAGACAACTGGGAACTCTGAAAAAAACAAGGTCGAATGATGATAACATCAGTGATCTTAAGGTCGTAGATCTAGAAAGAGGCCCGAGTTCCCGATTTATAATTCAGAGTTAAATGACCGTTCAAAACGTATTTTCCCAGTCGGAGGTCATTTTTTTCCTGAGTTCTCAGTTGTCTTGAACTCGCTGAAGTCAGATTTCCCAGATCCGAGTTAACAGTTGTTTTGAGCACGGCAGAATTCATGCTGCATTGATAGCATGGCCAATGTTGCTCTACCCTTAGATTTGGCGGTGACGTAGTCGCCCCATGAGTGACAGAACACTGAGCCAATCACGGCGCAACTAGAGAACATTACCAACCCCTACGCTACGTATTTTCCGCTGGCTGCCCCACCACCACATAAAGCACTGAGCTGCACCTGCATTTTGGAGCTGTCTTACTCAAGAAAACAAAAAAGAGACCATGTTTGTATGCGGCTTTATTAACTTATTTTTGCAAACTGATATATGACACATTAATTCCAAAATAACATGAAAAACAGGCAACCTTTTTTTAGCTTAAAATGTGGGGCTCAAAATCCACCCTGAATGACGGATCGCCACCGCCTACATGCATATATTACCTGTACATATTACCTGTACATATTACCTGCACATATTCCCTGTAGATATTACCTGCACATATTACCTGCAGATATTACCTGTACATATTACCTGCACATATTACCTGTACATATTACCTGCACATATTACCTGCACATATTACCTGTACATATTACCTGTACATATTACCTGCACATATCACCTGCACATATCACCTGCACATATTACCTGCACATATTACCTGCACATATTACCTGCACATATTACCTGTACATATTACCTGTACATATTACCTGCACATATCACCTGCACATATCACCTGCACATATCACCTGCACATATCACCTGCACATATTACCTGCACATATTACCTGCACATATTACCTGCACATATTACCTGCACATATTACCTGTACATATTACCTGTACATATTACCTGCACATATCACCTGCACATATCACCTGCACATATCACCTGCACATATCACCTGCACATATTACCTGCACATATTACCTGCACATATTACCTGTACATATTACCTGCACATATTACCTGCACATATTACCTGCACATATTACCTGCACATATTACCTGTACATATTACCTGTACATATTACCTGCACATATCACCTGCACATATCACCTGCACATATCACCTGCACATATTACCTGCACATATTACCTGCACATATTACCTGTACATATTACCTGTACATATCACCTGCACATGTTACCTGTACATATTACCTGCACATATTACCTGCACATATTACCTGTACATTATACCTGTACATTATACCTGTACATGTTACCTGCACATATCACCTGTACATATTACCTGTACATATTACCTGCACATATCACCTGTACATATTACCTGCACATATTACCTGCACATATTACCTGTACATATTACCTGCACATATCACCTGTACATATCACCTGTACATATTACCTGCACATATCACCTGTACATATTACCTGTACATATTACCTGCACATATCACCTGTACATATCACCTGTACATATTACCTGCACATATCACCTGTACATATTACCTGTACATATTACCTGCACATATCACCTGTACATATTACCTGTACATATTACCTGCACATATCACCTGTACATATTACCTGCACATATTACCTGCACATATTACCTGTACATATTACCTGCACATATCACCTGTACATATTACCTGTACATATTACCTGCACATATCACCTGTACATATTACCTGCACATATTACCTGCACATATTACCTGTACATATTACCTGCACATATTACCTGCACATATTACCTGCACATATCACCTGTACATATTACCTGCACATATCACCTGCACATATTACCTGCACATATTACCTGTACATATTACCTGCACATATCACCTGCACATATCACCTGCACATATCACCTGTACATATTACCTGCACATATTACCTGTACATGTTACCTGCACATATCACCTGTACATATCACCTGCACATATCACCTGTACATATTACCTGCACATATTACCTGCACATATTACCTGCACATATTACCTGCACATATTACCTGCACATATTACCTGTACATATTACCTGTACATGTTACCTGTACATGTTACCTGCACATATTACCTGCACATATTACCTGCACATATTACCTGTACATGTTACCTGCACATATCACCTGTACATATCACCTGCACATATCACCTGTACATATTACCTGCACATATTACCTGCACATATTACCTGCACATATTACCTGCACATATTACCTGCACATATTACCTGCACATATTACCTGTACATATTACCTGTACATGTTACCTGTACATGTTACCTGCACATATCACCTGTACATATTACCTGTACATATTACCTGCACATATCACCTGTACATATCACCTGTACATATTACCTGCACATATTACCTGCACATATTACCTGCACATATTACCTGTACATATTACCTTCACATATCACCTGCACATATCACCTGCACATATCACCTGTACATATTACCTGCACATATTACCTGCACATATTACCTGTACATATTACCTGCACATATCACCTGCACATATCACCTGCACATATCACCTGCACATATTACCTGTACATATTACCTGCACATATTACCTGCACATATTAAATGTACATATTACCTGCACATATCACCTGTACATATTACCTGCACATATTACCTGTACATATTACCTGCACATATTACCTGCACATATTACCTGTACATATTACCTGCACATATCACCTGTACATATCACCTGCACATATCACCTGCACATATCACCTGCACATATTACCTGCACATATTACCTGCACATATTACCTGTACATATTACCTGCACATATTACCTGCACATATTACCTGTACATATTACCTGCACATATCACCTGCACATATCACCTGCACATATTACCTGCACATATTACCTGTACATATTACCTGCACATATTACCTGCACATATTAGCTGTACATATTACCTGCACATATCACCTGTACATATTACCTGCACATATTACCTGCACATATTACCTGTACATATTACCTGCACATATCACCTGCACATATCACCTGCACATATTACCTGCACATATTACCTGTACATATTACCTGCACATATTACCTGCACATATTACCTGTACATATTACCTGCACATATCACCTGCACATATTACCTGCACATATTACCTGCACATATTACCTGTACATATTACCTGCACATATCACCTGCACATATCACCTGCACATATTACCTGCACATATTACCTGCACATATTACCTGCACATATTACCTGCACATATTACCTGTACATATTACCTGTACATATTACCTGCACATATTACCTGTACATATTACCTGCACATATCACCTGCACATATTACCTGCACATATTACCTGCACATATTACCTGTACATATTACTACCTCGTGCCCCTGCACATTGACTCGGTACCGCTACTCCTTGTATATACTGTATCCTCGTTATTGTTATTTTATTGCGTTATTATTTCCTTTTTATTTAGCATATTGTTCGTATTTTTCACCTTTGCGTTGTTGCTTAAGGGCTCGTAAGTAAGCATTTCACGGTAAAGTCTACGCCTGTTGTCTTCGGGGCATATGACAAATGCATTTTGATTTGATTTGATGTGGCCTCGAAATGCTCACGTGATACAATCAGGAATCCACTAGAGACCGACACACCCCCCCGACAATACTCCGTCTAAGTGTCTCCTGGCTGAAGCTGCTAACATAAACATGCTGGTGATGTTGTAACATGTTCAGGATAAGTGTGTTAATCTATAACAACAAATTAGCACCATTATTACTAACCACCATGTTCTTGTGAGCTCCCTGATTTCTCCTCAGACACACAACTTAAGTCCTTACCTGTCATGCCGGGCCTCTCGGCTTCTCTACAGTTCTAATGTCATTGCACTGACGTGCTTCTCTATTCGCAGCGGAACAAGGCCTGACATGATGACACGGCCTCGGTATGCTGTTGGCGTGGGCCAGCCCGGCATCACCCGAACAAACATTAAAGATGTTAACGTCACGGTCAGGGCTGTGCGGCCACAGCAAAGAGCCAGTCATTATGAAGTGTGGGAATGGTAAGTTTGGCATCTTATCAAGTGATATCATTTGATGATACATTTTTTGTTGTTGAAAGAAAGTGGATTTTAGAGTATCCTGCATTGCGCCGACAGAATGATTTGACGTTTCTCTCCTGCAGCGGGGCCGCCTGGTTGGAGCACGCAGTTGGCCAGGTAAGGAAGTGTGTCTGTAGGTCTCTGTGCATTTATACAAATGCTGATGCTGTGCGTCTGCGCTTGTGTTTGTCTGTGTATGTTTGCGTCTGTCACTGTCTGTATACAGTGACTATAGACAGTCTACAGCCCCCCTTTTGGATTTCTTCACATTTTATTGTGTTACAAAGTGGGATTAAAATAGATTTAATTGCCTTTTTTTGGTCAGTGATCTACACAAAATACTCTAATGTCAAGTGGACAATTACATTTTTTTAAGACTAATAAAAATGAAACATATTATATGTTAGAAACACCTTTGGCAGCGATTACAACTGTGAGTCTTCTTGGGTAAGTCTTGTAAGAGCTTTACACACCTGTGTTGTGCAATATTTGCCTGTTTCTTTTCAAAATCCTTCACGCTCTGACAAGGTGTTGGGGATCATGGCTAGACAGTACGTCTTGCCATAGCTTTTAAAGCAGATTTAAGTAAAAAAAACTAACTTGGCCACTCAAGAACATTCACTGTCTTCTTGGTAAGCAACTGCAGTGTCGATTTGGCCTTGTGTTGTAGGTTATTGTCCTGCTAAGAGGTGAATTCCTCTCTCGATGTCTGGTGTAAAGCAGACTGCAGCAGGTTTTCCTCGAGGATTTGCCTGTGCTTAGCTCCATCCCGTTTCTTGTCATCCTATAAAGTCTCTCTTGTCTTTGCCGATGTCAAGCATACCCATACCATGATGCAGCCACCACCATGCTTGAAAATAAGGAGGCGGTTACTCTGATATTGTGTTGGATTTTCCCAAAACAAGACTTTGCATTTAGGGAAAAAAGTGTATTCCTTTGCCGTGTTTCTACATTAGTGCCTTGTTGCATACATATTCATGTTTTGGAAAAAATGTATGATGTATATTTGTATTCTGTTATTTAGGTCATTGTTGTGTAGTCACTACAATGTTTTTCTCCCGTCACAACCATTGAAAGGTTTTTAAATCACCAATGGCCTCATGTTGACATCCCAGAGCAGTTTCCTTCCTGTCCTGCAGCTCAGTTCAGATGGATGACTGCATCTTTGATATGTCTGGGTGGTTTGATACATAATCTACAGCATAATTATTAACTTGACTGTGCTTAAATATCTATTAGGTGTCTGATTTGTTATTGTTACCCATCTACCAATCACTGCCCTTCTTTATGAGGCTTTCGAAAAGCTCCCTGGTCTTCATAGTTGAAGATGTATGTATGTCGGACGGAGGAAAATCATTTTAAAAATCATGTCAACCCCTATTAATTCTCAGAGTGATTCCATGTAACTTATTATGTGATTTGTTAAGACAAATTTTACTTCTGGACTACACTGAACAAAATATGAACGCAACGTAAAGTGTTGGTCCCATGTTTCATGAACTGAAATAAAATGTTTGCCATATGCACAAAAAGCTTATTTCTCTTAAATTTGGTGCACAAATTAGTTTACATCCCTGTTAGTGAGCATTTCTCCTTTGCCAAGATAATCCATCCACCTGACAGGTGTGGCATATCAAGTCAAGAAGCTGATTAAACAGCATGATTATTACACAGGTGTGCCTTGTGCTGGGGACAATAAAAGGCCATTCTAAAATGTGCCGTTTTGTGGTTTAATGAGAGGTAACGATGGAGGGATGATAGACAGGAGAAAGAGAGAGAGATCTCTGGTGTGTTTTCTGGCCACTCCTCCCTCGTTCACAGCAGTGGTTATCTGATGTCCTCCTGTGACTGGGCGGTCTGATCTGTGTGTGTGTGTGTTCTGGTTTTGGCTCACTCTCACTGTTAACAATTTCATACATATCTCTTGAGGCCTGCAAAGGGAATCCAGTTGTGTGTGTGGTCGATTTGATTTGGACTGTAACTGGGCGGATACCCTTGCTATCCACTCCCCTCTCTCTCGCTCTATCGCTCGTCCATGTTTCTCGTTCTCCCCTCTCTCTCTCTCTCTCTCTTTCTCTCTCTCCCTCTTTGTTAAAGCATGACAACATGTCACAGGAGAGCTCTACGTTGTGTTTCTAGGTGGGTGCCAGAACACACACACACACACACACACACACACACACACACATGATGTTCAGCGTTTTGGCCCTGTGCCGAGCAGAGAGGCCCTGTCTGGGTACAGCTTATTTCCTGGAGGGGAGCAAGCGGCCCAAAGAAGCGCACACACACACACACACTCACCTTGTAACACCCCACACACCCTTCTCTCTCTCTCTTTCTCTCTCTTACACACACACACACACACACACACACACTCACACACACACACACACACACACACACACACACACACACACACACACACACACACACACCTTGTAACACCCCACACACCCTTCTCTCTCTCTTTCTTTCTCTCTCTTACACACACACACACACACACACACACACGCATGTACGCCCCTGTCCCCCCTCTCCCCAGGACCCCACAGAGTCACACCTGGGTCTCTCAGTCATTCAGCCTCTCTTTCAGCTATATTACATTACCACTGGGTATTGAACGTGGTCTTGCACACATTGACTGCCTGCCAAACACTGTGGCTTTGTGTGCATCTGCGTGTGTGTGTGTGTGTGTGTGTGTGTGTGTGTGTGTGTGTGTGTGTGTGTGTGTGTGTGTGTGTGTGTGTGTGTGTGTGTGTGTGTGTGTGTGTGTGTGTGTGTGTGTTGAAGTGGGAAGTGTAGATAGAAAGTACTTACTGGTCTTAAAAGACCAAAATAATTCGGAGGAGGTACGGGGTAGAATCATGTGCACATGAGAAGCATTGGTTGTGTGTGTTGGTACAGAACGTGTTATTTCTGTCTGAGGTTTGCTGTTTTGTTGTTGAGTATCTGATCTTTCCTTTTACTTGTTACTGTTGTCTGGCTTTGTAACAGTTTACCATGAATGCAGTGTGTGTGTGTGTGTGTGTGTGAGAGAGAGATGCGGGAGTGTTTCTGGGTAATCCAGACCATAAACCATCAGAAGGTCGAATTGAGCGCTGGCATCAATCACCATGACAACCCTGTCCACCTGCAGCCATCGCACACACACACACACACACACACACACACACCAGGGTTTCCGTTAGGAAAATGTGGCGCCGGACAACTTGACCGGGAATATTTTAATTGGCCATTTGAGAAATGTACCGGACCCATATGAATTGGGTGCATAACCCGTTAGGGCATCCACCCACGGTGCTCAGAATAACAGAAATCCCATTTAGATTATGGTAATATAGCTTAACAGAACATTGCAACTCATGTAATGAAGCAGGCAATAAAAGGTCTGATAGCGGATCCAAATGTGACAGAGATGAAAATCTCTGTTGGAAACTTAGAAAGAGGGGGGGATCTAAAAATGCAACAGCTAGGATGGATTTCTAATATGAGTAGGATTGTGCCTTTGGCTTCTGGACTGTGAAAAGAAAGCTGGTATGAAAACCAATGGACTAGGAGAGAAATGTTATGGTGGTGGGTCCAACCTCCCGAGTGGCGCAGCGGTCTAAGGCACTGTATCGCAATGCTTTAGGCGTCACTACAGACCCTGGTTCGATCCCGGGCTGTTTCACAACCGGCCGTGATCGGGAGTCCAAATAGGGCGGCGCACAATTGGCCCAGCGTCGTCCGGGTTCGGGGAAGGTTTGGCCGGGGTAGACTTGCCTAGTTAAATAAATGTTAAATAAAAAATAGGGAAGTAAATGAAAATGTTTTGACTCAATTATATAATTACTCCTGTCTATACAGAAATAAATACAATCATTCAAAATATATCACCAGAAAGCATGACTTAGCCACAGAGGAATCGAAGGAACATTAGCTTCTTTTAGAAAATAGCTGTGCATTGATTCAGATCACAAACTCGTAAGTCTATGATTTAGGCAGCGCGCGTGGCAATATGCCAAGTTGATTATTGAGTTGCTGCTGTCAGTGAAAGCATTTCAAATATGGGTGAAAATACTGTTTTTTTAAGCATGATTAAAAATGTTGAGACAATAAGGGGGGGAGGGGTGTTTGGCGAAGATATAGGCTAGTCTCTCTCCAGAATGATTTAGTCTCCTGCCAATTCTTGTGCATTCACGGCGGGAATTGTTTGCCCTTTGATTTTTTTGGTGTTAATTACAGTCATTTACCGTTCTCATCCTCAGAGTGGAAAGGTTGTTTGCAGAGTTCACAACCTGCTATGCTTGTGAGGAACAAGTTTGGGTTTATTTCACAATCCTTAAGAGTGGCGGGATGGGTTCCTCTAAGCAAACATATGGAATTGTTAAGATGATCGTAACAAGGATCATTTAGCGATTTGATTTTTGAATTTTAAGACCCCTTTAGGTATCAAAAAAATATATCAAAAAGTATTTGATGAAACACTGAATTTGGCCTTACGGCTATTAGCCCATAGAAACGCATTGAATAATTAATTCATACATGGAAAACAGATAGTCAAAAAATACATCTAATGGAAGTTTGTTTTAAAGTGTCTGTCCTTTATCTGAGAGATATAATAAAGATCAGGAAATTATTTTTCAATGTTTTTACCCATATTTAACACATATTTTGGGCACTAAACCAGTGGCGACCCTTCATTCAGGATCCTGCAAACCTGTTTTGAGCCCCACATTTTTAGCACAAAAAGATAACAAATTTTGGGGCTTGCCTGTTTTGCATGTTATTTTGGCATTAATACGTGTCACATATCAGTTTGCAAACAATGTAAAATATATATATATATATATATCATTGAGTTAATAAAGCTGCATACACACATGGTCTCTTTTTAGTTGTCTTGAGTAAGGCAGCAACAAAATGCAGGTGTTTCAGCCTATTAGCTCAGTACTTTCTGTGGTGGGGCGAGCCAGCAGAAAATATGGAGCGTTGCGCCGTGATTGGCTCAGTGCTCTGTCACTCATGGGGACAGTACGACAGTACGTCAAGTGCTTAGTAAGGGTAGACTTCCAACATTTCAGCCCTTTGGGTCCTGCCATGAAGTTATATTACAAGTGCCCTTCCAAGAAGGCTCAAGGTCATTGGCCACAGATAAAATGACGTCAAATCACGTTATATGTACGGTAGCTTTGATTGGACTGATCATGTCAACATCATTTCAAAATCTTAGCTAGCAGTCATCATCATGAATCAAGTCAACAATCTACTGACAAATCCTTTTCAATCCTTGTATATGAAGAAAAATGATAGATAAAACGTATCGGTGCCCATCGGCCATTGGACATAAACATTACACACCAAGTTGGAAATCGCAAATTCAACAAGGAGTCGTTTGGAAGGAATCAGTGGCTAACAGCAGGCGTTGCAAAGAAACAACTAACGTTAGCCTGCTATTCAATGGGGTGGCCATGTGTTCCCCCCGAGTTCCCACCATAAATCCATAGAATGCCAGACTGATGACAAAATTTGCCCACAAAGGACCGCTGCGTCACCTTCACAAGGTGAGTCCAAAAATGTATTGCATGCTGCTGCATAAATGATGTAATATGCCAGGGAGATATGTATACTGTAGCTAAGAAAGTAATACTAAGTGTATGTTGTGTAGTAAGTTGTTAGTAGCCCATGTGCCTTACCCTAATCATTTGGTCTATTTTCACCAATGCGGTATTGTAAACACAGTGCTACTGACAGTGCTACTGATAGTAGTGGTGGCGCTTGGCTTGCACGTGCAAATTCAGCACACAAAACATTCTAAAATATAATTGTGTTATTTAACGCGTCAAATAGTGTTATGTGATGTGTATCTTTTTTGACACGCAAAGACCCAAACGGCATTCAATGTGCCTCACCCTAATAATTTGGTCTATTTTCACCTCTTAATTTCGCCTACTGTTCTATCTTGGTGGAGCACCTATAGCCTATATTTATCCTACGGTTCTGACTTGGTGTACAGGGAGAACACTGTAAGAACGGCCCATGTTCTGAATTCTGCCGCTGTACATTTCAAAAGTGCTGAACAAGTAGTTATATTGACTACGTCCGTCGTTGCTTGATCATTAATGTCTTAATCGAAATTCCGGATTGCCTCTTATCCGCTTGTCGTCCCTTTATGCCGTAGTTTGTACATCTCAATTGTCAGTAGAAACCCCATTAGTCATATCAGCTATGTTTTTTTTAAAGGCAGTAAATGAGGCTGAATGAACTGTTTTTCTGCCAGACAAGGCTCCGCTGATAGCCAGGTGTAGCTGTGGTAAGGTGTTGGGACAGATTTATGTAGGCCCTAACAGTTTGTGGGCACCGTTTGTCAGCGCTATAGTGCAATTAATGTATTGTTTAGTGTTGTGTAGTGTAGTGGCTTTACTGGCATGCATCACCCAAATGTTTTGATTGCCCCACTAAGATTGACATGCTAAAATCGCCACTGCACTGAACTACTTCCATAGTCACTGAGTGGTCAAAACATTATGCATCTTTCATCTTTCCATGACATAGACTGACCAGGTGACTCCAGGGGAAAGCTATGATCCCTTATTGATGTCACTTGTTACATTCACTTCAATCAATGTAGTTGAAGGGAAGGAGACAGATTTAAAGAATGATTTTTAAGCCTTGAGACACGGATCGTGTATGTGTGCCATTCTGAAGGTGAATAGGCAAGACAAAGATTAAAGTGCCTTTGAACAGTGTATGGTAGTAGCTGCCAGGCTCACCGGTTTGTGTCAAGAACTGCAACGCTGCTGTGTTTTTCACACTCAACAGTTTCCCGTGTGTATCAAGAATGATCCATCACCCAAAGGACACCCAGCCAACTTGACACAGCTGTGGGAAGCATTAGAGTCAACATGGGCCAACATCCCTGTGGAACACTTTCAACACCTTGTAGAGTTCATATCCTGACGAATTGAAACCGTTCTGAGGGCAAAAGGGGAGGTGCAACTCAATATTAGGAAGGTGTTCTTAATGTTTTGTCCACTCAGTGTATACTTCCATTCATTTTCTGAACTTGTACCAGGCTACCTTCAGGCGAGGTTCGTGGGCGGCCCGAGAGCAAAACAACCGACGTGTTCGCGAGAGTCTCACCTCTCCATATCAGGGTGTTGCCCAAACCGCTACAGACAGAAGTTGGCAGATCGGCGGTACCGACTTCAGACGAGTCCCGTGAGCGGAGAACATGGTCATATTGTGGTCACATCGTGGTCATATTGTGGTCACATCGTGGTCATAGTGGTCACATCGTGGTCATATTGTGGTCACATCGTGGTCATATTGTGGTCATATCGTGGTCATATTTGATTGTAGGTCAAACCGTTCAGACGCACAGACATTTTCGTGAGAAGACACATTTTCGGGATGTCTCATGGTCTGACAAAAAACACCACTGTGGCTCGGCCACCTTCCACCGCAGATGAGGAAGGCCGCCGGTGGCGGATGTGGTGGATTGAGACGCTTCCCGTGCAACAACAACAACAAATATATATCTCTAGCTTAAACAGACAGATTTTGATGTTATTATTATGCTAATTATTTATGACTTTGTATCATTTTCATTCAGATTTTTATGACTAACCACGTGACAACGATTTTGAGAAATGAAAACGTTCAAATTGAAATGAAATTGTTCCACGAAAATGGGCATATGAAATCACAACTGGCACGCAGAACGGCAAAAATGGTAGGATAAATTGTAAGCTTCCCCCAGACTTGAAACTTACGCGCCGCCTATGAAGTCTTTATAAAATAATTGCCTCCGTGTTTCCATGGTAGGAATTTGCACACGGCCTCCAGCTCACATTGTTAAGTGGTGGGTGACACGCTGACAGCCTGTTGTCTGCACTTGAACGGTGAATAAGAGGCACACTTCAATAACCAGTTGAGAAATAAAAATAGTTGCTATTTTTAATCGTGCACCAAAACAGTTGAATTTATCGGGTTTAAATAAAATAAAAAAAAATAAAAAATGGCGAATGGAAACCCTGACACACACACACACACAGACTCTTCTCAGACATCTGCATATTGTCACCTTCACTCTCCTTTCACTCTCTCATCTGTTGCTTTCTTCCTCCCTGTATCTCTCTTTCTCTCTATACCCCTTTATCTCTCTCCCTCTCTACACCCCTTTATCTCTCTCCCTCTACACCCCTTTATCTCTCTCTCTCTACACTCCTTTATCTCTCTCCCTCTCTACACCCCTTTATCTCTCTCCCTCTCTACACCCCTTTATCTCTCTCTCTCTCTACACCCCTTTATCTCTCTCCCTCTCTACACCCCTTTATCTCTCTCCCTCTCTACACCCCTTTATTTCTCTCCCTCTCTACACCCCTTTATCTCTCTCTCTACACTCCTTTATCTCTCTCCCTCTCTACACCCCTTTATCTCTCTCTCTCTACACTCTTATCTCTCTCTATACCCCTTCACTGCTGTTGCTCTTTATTTTAATGACTGTGGCTGGAAACTGTAGGACCATTAATCCTTAACCAGACTAAACAGATACAGACACACAAAGAGAGAGAGAGAGAGAGAGAGATGGGGGGATAGATATGTATAAAGAGAGAGAGAGGGGGATAGATATGTATAGAGAGAGAGCGAGGGGGATAGAGAGCTGACTCGATACTGCTGGAGGGAGGTGGCAGGAAGCTGTGGTACTAGAGAAGAGAGGAGGTGCTAGAGTGGCTTTCGTACACCTCCTTCACGGAGCGAGGGAACATTGCATCACACTGAGGGAGGAGGAGAGGAAGGAGCCAGGAGAGAGAGGATAAGGAGCTGACATCATCCACTGTGCCCACCGGCTGAAGACATGGGCACGCAGCAGACATCGTGTGTGTGTGCGGTGCGTGCGTGCGTGCCAGTTGATGGGATCAGTTACATTAATGGGCTGGTTTGTGCGATCGAACAGGAGAGAGGAGAGAAGAGATGGGCGCCTGTCAACGAGAGTCTGAAATAAGATGGAGTGACAAAGAGGGAGAGAGAGAGATGAGATGGGAGCGCTAGAGAGAACATGAGGCTGTGAGAGAGTAATGTGATGAGAAGGGAGGGAGAGAGAGAGGGATATGATGAGAGAGAAGAGCTCTCTGCAGTGCATGTTATCTTATATAACCCCCCCCCCCCCTGTGTGAAACAGATTTTACAGAGAGACAGAGGGGTAAAGAGAGAAGTAGAGAGGGAAACATGGTGTGAGAGCAACAAGATCTCATAGTTTCCCTTTGAAATTCCACGTTAATTCTGCGGGGTTACAGGGTTCATTCTGCGTGGTTACAGGGTTCATTCTGTGTGGTTACAGGGTTCATTCTGCGTGGTTACAGGGTTCATTCTGCGGGGTTACAGGGTTCATTCTGCGTGGTTACAGGGTTCATTCTGCGGGGTTACAGGGTTCATTCTGCGGGGTTACAGGGTTCATTCTGCGTGGTTACAGGGTTCATTCTGCGTGGTTACAGGGTTCATTCTGCGTGGTTACAGGGTTCATTCTGCGTGGTTACAGGGTTCATTCTGCGTGGTTACAGGGTTCATTCTGCAGGGTTACAGGGTTCATTCCGCGTAGTTACAGGGTTCATTGTGCGTGGTTACAGGGTTCATTGTGCGTGGTTACAGGGCTCATTCTGCGTGGTTACAGGGTTCATTCTGCGTGGTTACAGGGTTCATTGTGTGGTTACAGGGCTCATTCTGCGTGGTTACAGGGTTCATTGTGCGTGGTTGCACGGTTCATTCTGTGTGGTTACAGGGTTCATTCTGCGTAGTTACAGGGTTCATTGTGCGTAGTTACAAGGTTCATTCTGCGTGGTTACAGGGTTCATTGTGCGTAGTTACAGGGTTCATTGTGCGTAGTTACAGGGTTCATTGTGCGTGGTTACAGGGTTCATTCTGCGTGGTTACAGGGTTCATTCTGCGTGGTTACAGGGTTCATTCTGCAGGGTTACAGGGTTCATTCCACGTAGTTACAGGGTTCATTGTGCGTGGTTACAGGGTTCATTGTGCGTGGTTACAGGGTTCATTCTGCGTGGTTACGGGGTTCATTCTGCGGGGTTACAGGGTTCATTCTGTGTGGTTACGGGGTTCATTCTGCGTGGTTACAGGGTTCATTCTGCGTGGTTACAGGGTTCATTCTGCGTGGTTACAGGGTTCATTCTGCGTGGTTACGGGGTTCATTCTGCGTGGTTACAGGGTTCATTGTGCGTGGTTACAGGGCTCATTCTGCGTGGTTACAGGGTTCATTCTGCGTGGTTACAGGGTTCATTGTGTGGTTACAGGGCTCATTCTGCGTGGTTACAGGGTTCATTGTGCGTGGTTGCACGGTTCATTCTGTGTGGTTACAGGGTTCATTCTGCGTAGTTACAGGGTTCATTGTGCGTAGTTACAAGGTTCATTCTGCGTGGTTACAGGGTTCATTGTGCGTAGTTACAGGGTTCATTGTGCGTAGTTACAGGGTTCATTGTGCGTGGTTACAGGGTTCATTCTGCGTGGTTACAGGGTTCATTCTGCGTGGTTACAGGGTTCATTCTGCAGGGTTACAGGGTTCATTCCACGTAGTTACAGGGTTCATTGTGCGTGGTTACAGGGTTCATTGTGCGTGGTTACAGGGTTCATTCTGCGTGGTTACGGGGTTCATTCTGCGGGGTTACAGGGTTCATTCTGTGTGGTTACGGGGTTCATTCTGCGTAGTTACAGGGTTCATTGTGCGTAGTTACAAGGTTCATTCTGCGTGGTTACAGGGTTCATTGTGCGTAGTTACAGGGTTCATTGTGCGTAGTTACAGGGTTCATTGTGCGTGGTTACAGGGTTCATTCTGTGTGGTTACATGGTTCATTCTGCGGGGTTACAGGGTTCATTGTGCGTGGTTACAGGGTTCATTCTGCGTGGTTACATGGTTCATTCTGCGGGGTTACAGGGTTCATTCTGCGTGGTTACAGGGTTCATTCTGCGTGGTTACAGGGTTCATTCTGTGTGGTTACAGGGTTCATTCTGCGTGGTTACAGGGTTCATTCTGCGTGGTTACAGGGTTCATTGTGCGTGGTTGCAGGGTTCATTGTGCGTGGTTACAGGGTTCATTGTGCGTGGTTGCAGGGTTCATTGTGCGTGGTTACAGGGTTCATTGTGCGTGGTTACAGGGTTCATTCTGCGTGGTTACAGGGTTCCTTCTGCGTGGTTACAGGGCTCATTCTGCGTGGTTACAGGGTTCATTCTGTGCGGTTACAGGGTTCATTCTGCGCGGTTACAGGGTTCATTCTGCGTGGTTACAGGGTTTTTTCTGCGTGGTTACAGGGCTCATTCTGCGTGGTTACAGGGTTCATTCTGCGTGGTTACTGGGTTGAAACAGAACCAACTCAAAGGTTAACAGGTTAGGCATTCATTCAGAGTAATTAAGGTTAGGACTATGGTTTGGGGAAGGCTTACAACAAAATAATGAAAAACGACATGCTATTATAATCAGGTATGAACCGTATTCACAGTATTCACACGCCTTGATAGAGCATTGTGAAGTGCACCGTAGTACAGGGGTCTAAGCAGCATGTTTTCCCGCCCAGTGCTGGCCAATCACTTTTCTTTATTTTTCCGATGAGCTCCGAGGAAGGCTATCCACCTTCTCAGAACCTTTTCAGACATCTGAAATTGCCGTCTATTTCTAGTGTCCAGCCTGGTGAAAGAAGGAGAAGGAGAGAGGTAGACGTAGAGACAGTGAGGGGAGAGAGCGAGAGCTAAATAGACGTAGAGATAGTGAGAGAGGGATCGCTAGACGTTTACCCACACGTCTCCTCTGTGCTCTGTGGTTGGCACGGTGGCATTAACTGTTAGTGGCCTCCTCCCTGGCACCTCTCTGCCTCGCTCTCAAACACTCAGACCTACTTCTACATCAACTGTCACTGCCACCATACTGTGAGTCTATGTGTGTGTGTGTGTGTGTGTGTGTGTGCACCTGTGTAAAATACCTCTGCCATGTTGTGAGAGGTGTTGAGAGCTCCTAGATGGTGTCAGATAAGTGTTTGGTAATGTGTGTGTAGAGAGGGCACAGGTGTGTCAACACTGCAACTCTTTAGGGGGCTGGTGAGGGTTAGTTAGTTAGTTAGTTAGTTAGTTAGTTAGTTAGTTAGTTAGTTAGTTAGATGGTATTGGTAAGAGATTGGAGTGTAACTGAACATTGTTTTTAAAGACTCAAGATAAAGATATTTCTGTTGTTTTAGAATTGAAATATGACATGGAGATTATTTACCTTTATTTAACCAGGCAAGTCAGTTAAGAACAAATTCTTATTTACAATGACAGCCTACGCCCGCCCTGTGGGACTTCCAATCACGGCCGGATGTGATACAGCCTGGATTCGAACCAGTGGTGACGCCTCATGCACTGAGAAGCAGTGTCTTAGACCGCTGCGCCCCTCGGGAGCCCAATGGCTCAAATGATCTGTCAGTCTTAGTGAATGTTTATTTATTTTGGGTGGGGGTGGGGAACGCAATCCCATCAAATCCTGCCATGTTTTTTTTCTCGGTCTTTCCCCAAATCTTGTGTTTAAAAATCCACCCCAAAAATCACTGCTGTTTCTCTCCTCCCCCCTCCCAACTTGACCTTCTCTGCTCCCTTCCCCCATTTCCTCTGGCTCTTGTCTTCCTGATCTGGCTTTCTGATCTCATGTTACCCTGTACCCTCTCTTCTACACCCCACTGACCAACCCCCCCCCCACCCCCCTCCTCCCTCCCCCTGCCTTTGTGTGAAAGGGGTGTAAAGAAGGAGAAAAGGGGAGAGGAGAGTGCCCTATGGATACGGTGAATAGGGGACGATAGGCCCTGCTTCGTCTTCCTACTGAGCTGTGGTTATATAGTCAGGAAAATGCTACCTGGTTTTGTTATCATGGATATTGTTATCGTAGTATCATAAAATCATACAAAACATTTTGTTGCTGATATTTCTTCATTCCCAGTCTAAATCTGTGTGTCTTATTGTAAGGAAGGGGTCTGTTTAAATCTCTGTTGGAAGTAGGAGGTCTGTTCTCCGGCCACTCACACTAACAGAGGTCATTGTAGAAGCCGTGTCTTGGTAATGATCTTACAAAATGGATTCTGTCCAAAACAGCCACACACACACATACACACACACACACACACACACACACTCTGACAGATGTAGACATTAGCCAGATACCTGTTTAGTAGATCCATCAGTCAATCTCTTCTGCCTTTTTCTTCCCCCCCATACACACACAGCACCGCCCCATACACACACCCCCCCATACACACACACAACCCCCATACACCCCCCCCATACACACACACACCCCAAACACACACACAACCCCCCATACACACACCCCCCCCCCCCCCATACACCCCCCCCCCCATACACACACACACACACCCCATACACACACACACACACACCCATACACACACACCCCCCATACACACACAGCACCCCCCCATACACACACACCCCATACACACACACACACCCCCATACACACACAGCACCCCCCATACACACACACAACCCCCCCCATACACACACAGCACCCCCCCATACACACACACAGCACCCCCCATACACACACACAACCCCCCCCCCCATACACACACAGCACCCCCCCATACACACACACAACCCCCCCATACACACACAGCCCCCTCGTACTCAGACAATACAGCCCCTCACACAAACACCAAACACCCAGCCCCCTGGCCCCAGAGAGAGACTTCGTTAACCCCTGGTCAGGCTGTGTAGACAGCAGTGCTGGCTGGGAGGTGTAGTTACATGTAGTTGTCAGTAGGGGGTGATGTGGAGCCTGGCCCTGTGTCAGTCAGTCTGCAGCCTAAGCCTCCTAATCACAGTCTTGGAGAGGCTCAGGTTTAATGAAGGGTTAGGGCTCAGCAGACACAACATGGCCTCTGGGTGCCAAGCATACATCCATCATGCCCTGTGTGTGTGTGTGTGTGTGTGTGTGTGTGTGTGTGTGTGTGTGTGTGTGTGTGTGTGTGTGTGTGTGTGTGTGTGTGTGTGTGTGTGTGTGTGTGTGTGTGTGTGTGTGTGTGTGTGTGTGTGTGTGTGTGTGTGTGTCAGGATTGGGGTCAATTCCATTTCACTTCCAGTCAATTCAGGAAGCAGTACACTGAAATTCCAATTCTCTTCAGTGCTTTTCCACGAGGAACATTTGAAATTGGGTTTGCTTTCTGAATTGACTGGAATTGAAATGGAATTGACCCCAACTCCGGTGTGTGTTTACTGCTCAGAGTAGCACCTTTTTTTTCACAGGCACGGGAACGTGTGTGTGTGTGTGTGTGTGTGTGTGTGTGTGTGTGTGTGTGTGTGTGTGTGTGTGTGTGTGTGTGTGTGTGTGTGTGTGTGTGTGTGTGTGTGTGTGTACACACACACCTGAGGTAGTTCAGCTGACAGGCGCACCTACTAACCTGGCTAATGCCAGACAAAGCTGCTTCCAGACTACACTCCCTCCTGTTCAGAGACTGACAAAGTGATACTGTGATACTCTGAACAGTAGACACATGCACTTCTCACAGAACACAAAACACACATGCACTTCTCACAGAACACAAAACACACATGCACTTCTCACAAAACACACATACACTTCTCACAGAACACAAAACACACATGCACTTCTCACAAAACACACATGCACTTCTCACAGAACACAAAACACACATGCACTTCTCACAGAACACAAAACACACATGCACTTCTCACAGAACACAAAACACACATGCACTTCTCACAGAACACAAAACACACATGCTATTCTAATCTTCTGCATTGAAACGCATGCAACACGCATGACCATGATAAACACTCACAGACTTAAGAGTCTTGGTCTGTATATTGTGGCGCCTCCTCCTGTCCTCCTCTCCTCCTGTCCTCCTCGCCTCCTGTCCTCCTCTCCTCCTGTCGTCCTCTCCTCCTGTCCTCCTCTCCTCCTGTCGTCCTCTCCTCCTGTCGTCCTCTCCTCCTGTCCTCCTGTCCTCCTTTCATCCTCTCCTCCTTTCCTCCTCTCCTCCTTTCCTCCTGTCGTCCTCTCCTCCTGTCCTCCTGTCCTCCTTTCCTCCTGCCCTCCTCTCCTCCTGTCCTCCTCTCCTCCTATCGTCCTCTCCTCCTGTCCTCCTGTCGTCCTCTCCTCCTGTCCTCCTCTCCTCCTGTCCTCCTGCCCTCCTCTCCTCCTGTCGTCCTCTCCTCCTGTCCTCCTGTCGTCCTCTCCTCCTCTCTATGGTTGAGTCTATTCCTGGAAAACCAGCCGCCACTCACGTTACCACGGCTAACTCAATTAGGAAAGCTTCTGCTGAGCCGCTGGACTCAGCCTAATCATTCACACACACCGGCACAGAGACACATGAGCAGAGAAATACACATTCAATCAGATTGTTTACTCTACACGCATACAGTATGATTTGATATGACGCAATCACAACAGAAGAGTACTGCCAACTACATCATAGTAATAATACCACAGGCAGAGGTAAAATACACGTACTACGTTACTGACGTGCATACAAAATGTATACAAAACTAGCCTGGGTGCCAGTCGGTTTCTGCTAACATTCCACTGACTCCTTGTGCTTCCAGGCTACATTTAACCTACACAGCTGGGAAGATCGGTTGATAACAAGCTCGCAGTTTTGCCAGTGATCCCATCAGGAATTAGTATTATCCTTTATCCCTCACAGGAGATAAAGTTAGTCTAGTACCTCAGCTGTCTGCGGGCGTCGTCCTCCCATGGCCCTAACTAATACTAACTCCTAATGAAAGCCTGGACTAATTGAGTGTGTAATGAGTGTTCATAGTAAAGCATGCTGGCTGTGTGTGTGGAGATAGTAAAGCATGCTGGCCGTGTGTGTGGAGATAGTAAAGCATGCTGGCCGTGTGTGTGGAGATAGTAAAGCATGCTGGCCGTGTGTGTGGAAATAGTAAAGTATGCTGGCTGTGTGTGTGGAGATAGTAAAGTATGCTGGCCGTGTGTGTGGAGATAGTAAAGCATGCTGGCCGTGTGTGTGGAGATAGTAAAGCATGCTGGCCGTGTGTGTGGAGATAGTAAAGCATGCTGGCCGTGTGTGTGGAAATAGTAAAGTATGCTGGCCGTGTGTGTGGAGATAGTAAAGTATGCTGGCCGTGTGTGTGGAGATAGTAAAGCATGCTGGCTGTGTGTGTGGAGATAGTAAAGTTTGCTGGCCGTGTGTGTGGAGATAGTAAAGTATGCTGGCCGTGTGTGTGGAGATAGTAAAGTATGCTGGCCGTGTGTGTGGAGATAGTAAAGTATGCTGGCCGTGTGTGTGGAGATAGTAAAGTATGCTGGCCGTGTGTGTGGAGATAGTAAAGTATGCTGGCTGGTTAAACCCACGAGAAGGTTTGTCATTACCTTTAATTACCTGCTGTTAATTTTGACAGTCCCTCTCTTCAATATGGTGTGTGTGTGTGTGTGTGTGTGTGTGTTATGTTTAGACGCTACGGTCTCTGGTATCTTGTGTGGCTATTGTCGCAATTACTTCCGTACACACACACACACACACACACACACACACACACACACACACACACATACACACACACACACACACACACACACACACACACACACACACACACACACACACACACACACACAGACACACACACACACAGACACACACACACACACACACACACACACACACACACACACATAGAATATACTTCCAGACACTCAGGGCAAACATCCGCACACACACACACTGAACAGACACGCTTGTTTTGTAAAGTCCAGACTCATTTATCACTTTATTCATTGTCTTTGAGTGCCTCAGTCAGCCTTGGTATCTGATAACTTCTCTCTCTCTCTGTCTTTGTATCTCTTTCTCTCTGTCTCCCTTCTCTTCAGTGAGAGAACAAAGAGAGTAGCAGCAGTGTGTGTGTGTGTGTGTGTGTGTGTGTGTCTCTGAGGAGATATTACACCTCTTCATGTTTTATGTCTCAGAGAGAGATAAGGCCCCTAACAGACATTAGGACTTTAACCCTGTCTAACATTCACTCAACGCTCTCACAACGCTGGGAAGAATGAGGCTAATGCCAACTCATTATGAAGACTAAGCCCAATGGGAAAGAAGCAGGAAACACACACTGCTGAGAATGGAAGCATGTTCTGGATGAGTGTCACGGATTGTAACGTTGTTGAAATGTTCTGAGAACGTCCTGAATGTATTTGATGTGATTGAGGGAGTTTGTTTCGTCTAAAAGTCCTTTGTCATGGTCATGGTCCTTTGTCAAAGGCATCTGTCATGGTTTCTGTTCAAATAGCAAACACACACAAGTGTCGAGCCGTTAGTGCTGAGTGAAACCCGTCCGGTCTGTGCGGAGCAGACACGGAGACAGAGACGGAGAGAGAAGGCCAACGGAGAGGGATAGAAAACAGTTGCTTCGCAAGCTTGAAAATACATGATGTAAGTGAATGATAGTTGGTGTTCAGCAGTCATAAAGCTCTGCCTTATTTCCATTGAAGAACAACAAAAATAGTGATTTTGTCAGACAGCGCAGGCAGCAGCTCTATGGAGATGAGATGACTTGGAATGAAATAATAAAGTCGTCAAATAAAACAAATGTTATTAAAGTAAAGTGATGTGAATATTTGATGGTTAACAGTAATTGCCCGTCACTACCATCATGTGACTTTTATTAATTGAAAATCGAAAACAGCGATTATTTTTTTTGAGTCAACCCGACCTCAAAAAGCACTATGAGCAATAGTCAGTAAATCGAGACTGTTGAGCATCTTTGTCTCCTTAGCAAACAGTCATAGTCTTTGGTGCCCATGAGTTTTGTTTATTTCTGTAGTTGTACTTCTTGTGGCCTCAATTGAGTTGGTGTTTTTACTAGAAAGCAAGCAAATATGTACAGTATGTACACTAAGTTTGTGCAGGGTGATCAAGGTGTCTAGGTGAGGGGTGAGGGGGGTTAAAGGGGACAGCCTACTACATAGGCCATGCCAAGAGCAGGGTTCTGTTGCCATGGTGAAAATGGAATCCAAAATGCAGAGCTCCTTGGGAGCCTCCTGATTGGCTGAAGGACCGTGCATGGGATTGTGATGTGTGCTGTCAGCCGGCCAATGGGACACAGACAGAGCTGTGGCTGTTGCTAAGGGGAGTTGCTTGGAATGGAGTCAACTGGGTTCTTTCTCTGTCTCTCTCCTCTCTCTCTCTCTCTCTCCCTCTCTCTCTCTCTCTCTCTCTCTCTCTCTCTCTCTCTCTCTCTCTCTCTCTCTCTCTCTCTCTCTCTCTCTCCCGCTCCCTGTCTCTCTCTCCATTCTGCTGTTTGCCCTCATTGACTCGTCTCCCTCCGCTCTCTTCCTCCTTTCTTCCTGTCTCTCTGCTTTTTTGCACTTCTACACATGCAAAGGAGGAAAGAGCACATGTTGAGAAATTCACTGAATATTTCATGCAGACAGCTTGCTGTGTGTGTGTGTGTGTGTGTGAGTGAGTGTGTGTGTGCTGCTGCTGCTCCTGCACACAGTGAGAGGTGTGTGTGTCAGGGAAGATATTGAGGGTCTCTTATAGAGGGGAAGGGAGATTGAAATGAGTGATGGGGGAAAATCGCTAGTTACATATCACAATATTATTTTGGACAACGTTATATCGATAATTTGACTATCGATTTGTGAAAATATAATAAAAAATGAGCGAAATATAAATAATATTACATTTTGTCTAGGTGGCGTTAGCTAGAGCTAGTGGGCTATACCTGTGCCAGTTAGCGCTAGTGGGCTATACCTGTGCCAGGTAGCGCTAGTGGGCTATACCTGTGCCAGTTAGCGCTAGTGGGCTATACCTGGGACAGCTAGCGCTAGTGGGCTATACCTGGGACAGCTAGCGCTAGTGGGCTATACCTGGGACAGCTAGCGCTAGTGGGCTATACCTGGGACAACTAGCGCTAGTGGGCTATACCTGGGACAGCTAGCGCTTGTGGGCTATACCTGTGCCAGTTAGCGCTAGTGGGCTATACCTGGGACAGCTAGCGCTAGTGGGCTATACCTTGGACAGCTAGCGCTAGTGGGCTATACCTGGGACAACTAGCGCTAGTGGGCTATACCTGGGACAGCTAGCGCTAGTGGGCTATACCTGTGCCAGTTAGCGCTAGTGGGCTATACCTGGGACAGCTAGCGCTAGTGGGCTATACCTGGGACAGCTAGCGCTAGTGGGCTATACCTGGGACAGCTAGCGCTAGTGGGCTATACCTGGGACAGCTAGCGCTAGTGGGCTATACCTGGGACAGCTAGCGCTAGTGGGCTATACCTGGGCCAGTTAGCGCTAGTGGGCTATACCTGGGACAGCTAGCGCTAGTGGGCTATACTTGGGACAGCTAGCGCTACATTCCATCCTTTCTCCACCTTCTTTTTAAATAGCGAGTCAACATGTCTTCGGCACTCTCTCACCTGCATTGCTTGCTGTTTTGGGTTTTAGGCTGGGTTTCTGTACAGCACTTTGTGACATCTGCTGATGTAAAAATGGCTTCATAAATACATTTGATTGATTGATTGTCCCTCTGCAGCAGACATGGGCAATATGTTCGGAACATGAAATCGCACTACAATCACAGTATCAAATCAGAATCCATAGAGAATCCTGAGGATTGCAAAACATATCGTATCAGCGTCAAAGTATCATGATAATATCGTATCAGCGACAAAGTATCATGATAATATCGTATCAGCGTCAAAGTATCATGATAATATCGTATCAGCGCCAAAGTATCATGATAATATCGTATCAGCGTCAAAGTATCATGATAACATCGTATCAGCGTCAAAGTATCATGATAACATCGTATCAGCGTCAAAGTATCATGATAACATCGTATCAGCGTCAAAGTATCATGATAACATCGTATCAGCGTCAAAGTATCATGATAACATCGTATCAGCGTCAAAGTATCATGATAACATCGTATCAGCGTCAAAGTATCATGATAATATCGTATCATCAGGCTCCTGGCAGTTCCCAGCCCTAATTGAAATGGAGCCAGTTTGCTTTGGGTATGTGTCGGATGTCACGTGGGCAGGATCCCCTCTCTCTCTCTCTGCACCCCAAAACTGTGCACATTAGATAAACACACACACACACCTCTCCCTGTTTGTGAAGTAGGAGCAGCAGCAGTTCGCAGGCCTCAGCTACACACACCATACTGTTTATGTTTGCTCCAGTTACATAGAAAAGGCAAACTGTGCAGACCTACCAGTATTCAGTATTATAATTAGGGACGACTTCTACCTCCTACTATTGAATCATGCGCAATAGGACCAGACATTTCTGCAAAAAGGATGTACTGAACACACATACACACACACACACACACACACACACATCACCTCAACATAAATACGTCATCCAACAGGATGCGGCCAGACAAAGCATTCTCCCTCCTTCCCACACTCCTCTCATTTCCTCCCTCTCTTTCTTTGAGTGCTCTTTTCCTCCTCTTCACTTCCTCTTCCTGCCTTACATCCTCCCTCTCTCTCTCTCTCTCTCTGTCTATTTCTCTGCCAACACTCCCACCCCCTCTGTTTCCCTCTACTTCCATGTTTCTCCCTTTCTGTCCTCGATGCTTAGTTTTAATATGAAATGAAATGAAATTCTCTCGAATAGAGATTAATAATAATAATATAATATACACTGTTCCCCTCCCCCCTCCTTTTTGCACTCAGAACAGCCTCAATTCGTCAGGCATGGCTTCTACAAGGTGTTGAAAGCGTTTCACAGAGACGCTGGCCCACGATGACTCCAATGCTTCACACAGATGTATCAAGTTGGCTGAATGGTGGTGGACTATTCTTGATACACACGGGAAACTGTTGAGCGTGAAAAACCCAGCAGCGTTGTAGTTCTTGACACACTCAAACCGGTGCGCCTGGCACCAACTACTGTACCACACCCCGTTCAAAGGCACTTCAATCTTTTGTCTTGCCCATTCACCCTCTGAATGGCACTCATACACGATCCATGTCTCATTTGTCTCAAGGCTTTAAAATCCTTCTTTAACCTGTCTCCTCCCCTTCAACTACACCGATTGAAGTGGATCTAACAAGTGAAATCAATCATAGCTTTCACCTGGATAGTCTATGTCATGGACAGAGCCGTACAAACCGTGTTTACAGTAGAGCTGACGTTTTCATTCAAAGCCACTTAGTCATGCATACGGTGGTCCCGGGAATAGAACTCACAGCACCGCCACGCTCTACCAACTGAGCCATGCATCTCTCGCTCACCCCTCTCTCTCTTCCTCTCTCCACTGAGAGCTGTGTGTAATAGAACCATTGTGTTCTGGACTGAGATTGTAATAGAAATATGAATAGGGACTTCCTGCTTCACAAAACTCTGTTAATAAACCGTGGCGGCCCTCAGCTATGATCATTCACATTATCCTCCCAGTCACTTGTTCAAGTACACGGAACAAAATACAAAATGCAACATGTAAAGTGTTGGTCCCATGTTTCATGAGCTGAAATAAAAGATCCCAGAAATGTGCACAAAAAAGCTTATTTCTTCCTCCAACTGACAGGTGTGGCATATCAAGAAGCTGATTAAACAGCATGATAATTACACAGGTACACCTTGTGCTGGGGACAATAAAAGGCCACTCTAAAATGTGCCGTTTTGTCACACAACACAATGCCACAGATGTCTCAAGTTTTGAGGGAACGTGCAATTGGCACAATGATTGCAGGGATGTCCACCAGAGCTGTTGCCAGAGAATAGAATGTTCAGTTTTCTACCATAAGCCGCCTCCAACATTGTTTTAGAGAATTTAGCAGTACGTCCAACCGGCCTCACAACCACAGACCACGGGTAACCACGTCAGCCCAGGACCTCCACATCTGGGTTCTTCACCTTCCAGATTGTCTGAGATCAACTATAAAACTGTGGGTTTGCACAACCAAAGAATTTCTGCACAAACTGTCAGAAACTGTCTCAGGGAAGCTCATCTGTGTGCTCGTCGTCCTCACCATGGTCTTCACCTGACTGCTGTTTGGCGTCATAACTGAATTCAGTGGGTAAATGCTCACCTTCGATGGCCTCTGGCACGCTGGAGAAGTGTGCTCTTCACGGATGAATCTCGGTTTCAACTGTACCGGGCAGATGGCAGACAGCGTGTATGGCGTCGTGTGTTGATGTCAACATTGTGAACAGAGTGCCCCATGGTGGCGGTGGGGTTATGGTATGGGCAGGCAAAAGCTACGAACAACGAACACAATCGCATTTTATCGATGGCAATTTGAATGCCCCAGAAATACCGTGACGAGATCCTGAGGCCCATTGTCGTGCCATTCATCCACCGCCATCACCTCATGTTTCAGCATGATGATGCATGGCCCCATGTCACAAGGATCTGTACACAATTCCTGGAAACTGAAAATGTCCCAGTTCTTCCATGGCCTGCATACTCACCAGACAAGTCACCCATTGAGCATGTTTGGGATGCTCTGGATTGATGTGTACGACAGCGTGTTCCAGTTCCCGCCAATATCCAGCAACTTCGCACAGGATGTCCACGCTAGAGGTCTACCGATTAATCGGAATTGCCGATTAATTATGGCCGATTTCAAGTTTTCATAACAATCGGAAATCGATAATTGTTGACGCCGATTTTGCCTATTTTTTTTTTTTTTTACACCTTTATTTAACTAGGCAAGTCAGTTAAGAACACATTCTTATTTTCAATGACGGCCTAGGAACGGTGGGTTAACTGCCTTGTTCAGGGGCAGAACGACAGATTTTTACCTTGTCAGCTCAGGGATTCAATCTTGCAACCTTACGGTTAACTAGTCCAACGCTCTAACCACCTGCTTCACGAGGAGCCCGCCTGTTACGCGAATGCAGTAAGAAGCCAAGGTAAGTTGCTAGCTAGCATTAAACTTATCTTATAAAAAACAATCAATCAATCAATCATAATCACTAGCTATAACTACACATAGCGTGTCCTGCGTTGCATATAATCGATGCAGTGCTCATTTGCGAAAAAGGACTGTCGTTGCTCCAACGTGTACCTAACCATAAACATCAATGCCTTTCTTAAAATCAATACACAGAAGTATATATTTTTAAACATGCATATTTAGCTAAAAGAAATCCAGGTTAGCAGGCAATATTAACCAGGTGAAATTGTGTCACTTCTCTTGCGTTCATTGCACGCAGAGTCAGGGTATATGCAACAGTTTGGGCCGCCTGGCTCATTGCGAACTAATTTGCCAGAATTTTACGTAATTATGACATAACATTGAAGGTTGTGCAATGTAACAGAAATATTTAGACTTATGGATGCCACCCGTTAGATAAAATACAGAACGGTTCCGTATTTCACTGAAAGAATGAACGTTTTGTTTTTGAGAGGATAGTTTCCGGATTCGACCATAGTAATGACCTAAGGCTCGTATTTCTGTGTGTTATTATGTTATAATTAAGTCTATGATTTGATAGAGCAGTCTGACTGAACGATGGTAGGCACCAGCAGGCTCATAAGCATTCATTCAAACAGCACTTTTGTGTGTTTTGCCAGCAGCTCCTCGCAATGCTTCTGCGCTGTTTATGACTTCAAGCCTATCAACTCCCGAGATTAGGCTGGTGTAACCGATGTGAAATGGCTAGCTAGTTAGCGGGGTGTGCGCTAATAGCGTTTCAAACGTCACTCGCTCTGAGACTTGGAGTAGTTGTTCCCCTTGCTCTGCATGGGTAACGCTGCTTCGAGGGTGGCTGTTGTCGATGTGTTCCTGGTTCGAGCACAGGTAGCGGCGAGGAGAGGGATGGAAGCTATACTGTTACACTGGCAATACTATAGTGCCTATAAGAACATCCAATAGTCAAAGGTATATGAAATACAAATCGTATAGAGAGAAATAGTCCTAAATTCCTATAATAACTACAACCTAAAACTTCTTACCTGGGAATATTGAAGACTCATGTTAAAAGGAACCACCAGCTTTCATATGTTCTCATGTTCTGAGCAAGGAACTTAAACGTTAGCTTTTCTACATGGCACATATTGCACTTTTACTTTCTTCTCCAACACTTTGTTTTTGCATTATTTAAACCAAATTGAACATGTTTCATTATTTATTTGAGGCTAAATTGATTTTATTGATGTATTATATTAAGTTAAAATAAGTGTTCATTCAGTATTGTTGTAATTGTCATCGGTATCGGCTTTTTTTGGTCCTCCAATAATCGGTATCGGCGTTGAAAAATCATAATCGGTCGACCTCTAATCCACACCCCTACCTTTTTAAGGTATTTGTGACCAACAGATGCATATCTGCATTCCCAGTCAAGTGAAGTCTAGATTAGGGTCTAATGATTTTGATTTATTTTTTGATTTATTTCAATTGACTGATTTCCTCATGAACTGTAACTCAGTAAAAATCTTTGAAGTTGTTGCTTGTTGCGTTTAGATTTTTGTTAAGTGTAGAAGGTGGAGGAGAGATGGAGAGAGAGATCGTAATTACAGGTTATTATTAGGTTTGTTGCCAAAGAGAGAGAGAGAGTGTTTCTGTGTTTGTGTCTGTCTGCCTGTGTGTGGGTGTAGGCTTGTGTGTGTGTGTATTTACCAGTGAAGGGCACTGGCAGGCGCGTGTAGGTGTGTGTGTGTCCTGCAGCCACAGGAAATGTGAATTATTATGTGGATTATGAGTAATGGACATTTTCATTTTTTTTGTAGAGGTTGATGCATTTTTCAATAAGGGAAAATCAAGTGTGAAATTTCAAAGTGGAAAGCACAAACTTCTCTCTCAAGTCTCTTTAAACCTCAAATACACTACACGTTTTGCATTTCCCGCGTTGCGGAAAGGTTCTCCTGCGACAAGGTGATCAAATGAAGATCCAGGATGTTTATTTATGCTGGTTGACTAGCTTGTGGAAGATAGCTGCAGGTCCCTGTCTGATATTGTTCCAAAACAAATACAATATCCCCAGCTTTAAAGATGTCCTCCTACCAGGCTAGTGTGTTTTGTCTTATTACTACAGATCGCCTTCTCCCTGTTGGAACGTTTATAACGACACACACACACACACACACACACACACACACACACACACACACAAAACACTTCAAGAAACCTACTTTGGGTGCATTGCGTGAACTACAGTAGTCGTCTGAAATATTGGGAGAGAACTCCTCAGCTACACCCCCTCCATCCTCCATCCACCCCATCGTCTTCACTGTGTAGGGGGCTTCTCGGGCTGGTCTGGCTTCCATAACACACGCTCTCTCTCACACACACAGTGCTCAGTGTGCTACAGTACCTCCCTGCTCAGAGTGGTGAGTAGTACATCCCTCGGTGCTCCTCGGTGCTCCTCGGTGCTCCTCGGTGCTCCTCTGTGCTCCTCTGTGCTCCTCGGTGCTCCTCCCAGCTAAGAACATTCTCCATCCTTCTTTCTTGCCTTTCACCCCTCTCTTTCCTGAAGAGCAGAAGCAATCGCTCCTCCGGGCCGATGGCAGCCCCACACCGCACGTCCTCTCTTCCTCGGCCGCTGCACGCGCTCCAAGCTAAAAGAAGAGGGACCCCCACAGAGAGAGGGGAAGAAAAGACAGGAAAGATATGAATGACAGAATATCAAAGGTTGGCCAGTGAGTGAAAGAATGGACAGAGGGAGAAGACCAATGAATTGAGGGAAGGATGGAAAGTAAATCGACTGTAGCGGCAGCAGTGTGTGTCTCTCTCGCCGAATGCCTTGGTACAGTGTAAGTTTCCGCTGTTCGTTCAGATGCATTGGTGTGTGTGTTTATATCCAGTTGGCACATTAACTCCGGTGTGTGTGTGTGTGTGTGTGTAAGTGTAAGTGTGTAAGTGTGTGTGTGTAAGTGTGAGAGTGTGAGAGTGTGAGTGTGTGTTTGCAGCATATTTCTATCCGGTTGGTGTCAACTCAAGTTGATGTGTTTGTGTGTGTGTGTTTGACCTGCGGTCAGCCTATTCATTTAAACGTGTGTGTGTCGGAGAGAAGAGAGGATAGAGAGTCTGGACACCAATAGTTGGACACCCAATATACAGTAGTGCCTGTCCTGAGCATTGCATTCACCTCCAAAACAGCAAGCAACAGAAAAGACATGCAAGTGGCATGTGTTTTAGAGAGCATAGGTTACATATGGACACTGACATGCTGTTGTTTCTGTCAGTGTCTGCGTCAGTCAGTCCGTCCGTTTAGACTTAACCAATACCGACAGAATGACTGACATGCAAACGCTCTCGCTCGCTCGGTCTCTCTGTTTCTCTCTCTCTCTCTCTCTTTCCCTCTTTCTCTCCCGCTCCCCCCCCCCCTCTGCCTCACTACGTGAGTGACAGGTTGAGAGCTCGTCTTCTGACTGAGTAAGTGAGCGAACGACAGACAGAGACGTATGCTGTCCATCCTTCACTAGTCGGTGGTAACTGGTGAGTCTAGCATATGAGTGAGGGAGAGGAGAGAGGAAGAGGAGAGGGGGAAACAGAGCAGAATTAACAACCGCAGTAGCACCTATTGTAGATTAGCCAAAGTAAGCTGGCACGTGTGATATTGTGTTAAACGTTGTAACTGGGAATATTTATTTGTGTTAAAAGCAATGATGCCAATGTTAAATTTGGAAGGTTTCCTCTGTTTGTTGAATGTGGTGGATGTAGACAGCAGTACCACGCTGAAGTGTGTTGTGGTGAGTGTGTTTGTACATGAGCATGTATCAACAGTTACCAGGGCTGGAGTTTATACTTTGGACTATAATGCATGTTGAAGTGTTGGAGTGCAGCTCTGCAGTGAGTTTCTCTGCTCTGAAAGCTCTAGGTATCTCTGATTCTATTCTAGCTATTTCTACAGGTATATATGCTGTGCCATCTACTTCTACGGGTGTATATTCAAACCTATCTATTTCTACAGGTGTACATTCTGTACTGTCTATTTCTACAGCTATATATTCTGTGCTATCTATTTCTACAGGTATATATTCGGTGCTATGTATTTCTACAGGTATACTGTATATTCGGTGCCATCTATTTCTACAGCTATATATTCTGTGCTATCTATTTCTACACATATATATTCTGTGCTCTCTCTACAGCACATATGTCAGAGTCAAGGCCCGCGGGCCACATCCGGCCCGCGAGAAGGTTTTTTACGGCCCCTGGGATGATCTTGATTTATTATTAGAACCGGCCCGCAGACCGCAGCAAGCCGGCAGCCCGCAGATCTTTTACACGCACCAATACTACATTTCCCACAATGCAACGGTGACGCACCGAGCAGTAGGCTGCTTCATTTCAATATTTATTGGCACAGCAGTCGTCAGCATCACAGTAAAATTAACTTTCAGATACCCATCAAAAATGGCAAAACGGAAGGTGGACACTGAGAACCGGGGGTTTCAAACAAGGTGGGAGTCGGAGTATATGTTCACGGAGGTAGCTGGAAAACCTGTGTGTCTTCTGTGTGGAGAAAGTGTGGCGGTACTGAAAGAGTATAATCTGAGACGACATTATGAAACGAAACACGCGGACAAAAACAAGAATATGGACATGGAACAAAGGCTACAAAAGGCAGAGGAATTAAAACGAGGCCTCAAATCTCGACAGGCTCTGTTCAAAAAAGCCAAATCACAAGGCCAGGCTGCTGTCAAGGCCAGTTTTATTTTGGCAGAAGAGATCGCTAAATCAGCCCGGCCATTTACGGAGGGGGATTTCATCAAAAACTGCATGATTAAAGTTTGTGACGAAGTTTGCCCAGAAAAAAGGCAACTCTTTTTAAATGTGAGTCTGAGCAGAAACACCATTGCCGAGAGAGTAGACCAGTTGTCCATCAATCTAAAAGAGCAGCTTGTGAAAAAGGGAAAAGATTTCATTGCATATTCCTTGGCTGTGGATGAGAGCACCGACATTTCTGACATTGCCCAGTTGTCAATTTTCATCCGCGGAGTGGACTCCAGCCTAAGCGTGACAGAGGAGTTTTTGGCTTTACGTCCTATGCATGGCACAACTACGGGGCATGATTTGTATGAAGAGGTGTCAAGATGTGTAAATGAGATGGAGCTGCCTTGGGAAAAACTCGTGGGTTTGACAACCGACGGAGCACCTGCGATGTGTGGACACAGGAGCGGACTGGTGGCGAAGATACGGGAAAAGATGCAAGAGGAAAACGCGACAGGTGAGCTGACAGCTTATCATTGTATCATACACCAGGAAGCGTTGTGCGGTAAAGCCTTGAAAATGGAGCATGTAATGAGCATCATCACGCGCACAGTTAACTTTATCAGAGCCAAAGGTTTGAATCACCGCCAGTTCAAGGCATTTCTGACGGAGTTAGAAACGGAGCATGGTGATTTGCCTTATCACACAGAGGTGCGATGGCTAAGCCAGGGAAAGGTGCTTCAAAGATGTTTCGAGCTTCGTGAGGAGATTTGTCTGTTCTTGGACAGCAAAGGGAAAGACACAACACAACTCCGAGACGAAATGTTTCTGTGTGAAATGGCTTTTCTGTGTGACATTACGAGTCATCTGAATGCAATGAACTTGCAGCTGCAGGGTCGGGATCATGTCATCTCTGATATGTACAGTACAGTGAAGGCATTTAAAACCAAACTGACTCTGTGGGAGACGCAGATGCGGAAAGAAAATTTGAGCCACTTTCCCAGCTGCCAGACCATGAAAGAGAAGCTCTCTACCAGTGCGTTCCCGAGCGCACAGTTGGCTGATAAAATAGGTATGCTTGCCGCTGACTTTCGACGCCGATTTGCTGACTTTGAAGCACAAAAAAGCAGGTTGGAACTGCTCGGTAACCCATTTGCTGTTGACGTGGAAAGCTCACCACCAAACCTCCAAATGGAGTTGATTGACCTCCAATGCAATGATGCACTGAGGGCAAAATATGCGGCAGTGGGTGCTGCGGAGTTCGCCCGTTTCCTCCCCGACACAATGCCCCAGCTGCGCATCCAGGCTGCTCAAACGTTGTCTATGTTTGGCAGCACATACCTGTGTGAACAACTGTTTTCTTTGATGAACCTGAACAAAACATCACACAGAAGTCGACTTACTGCTGAACACCTCCACTCAATTCTGAGGATTTCCTCAGCTCAGAGCCTTACCCCGAACATTGATGAACTTGTGGAAAAGATGGGACACCACCAAGTATCACCCTCAACCTCAAACAAGTGAACATTACTGTGCAATCACATATTTAGAGTTTTTACTCAGTTCAAGTTTAAAAGTTAAAGTTTAATATTTGTTTTCACTGCATGTTACTTCTCCTTAAACAAAGTGTTGTTTTTGATTAATAGATTTTTGCACTTTATTTTATTGTATTTCAATCCAATTATATTTTAAAAATATTTCAGTTGAGTGGATGATAGAAAATTGCTATTATTGTTTTTTTCTTTGAAGTAAATTTAGCCCACTTTTGCTAAAATAGAAAATATAGGCTACTGATGGTGCCTTGAATACCGGTTTCTTTCATTTAATGTTCATGTTATGGGGATTTTTATATAAAGGAAATTTGTCTTTTGTGTCTGTTGAAAATTAAAGATTACTGACAGAGCCATAAGAAAATATTGCTTTATTTATCTGATCATATTGGAATATATTTGTTAGGTTTTCAGTAGGTTCAATTAGGTTCACTAGACTATATGCGTCATTTAAAAAATTTTCAATGAACATTCGAACAGTCCGGCCCTCGGCTTGTAGCTAAATTTTTTATTTGGCCCTCCGTCCATTTGACTTTGACACCCCTGCTCTACAGGTATATATTATGTGCTATCTATTTCTACACGTATATATTCTGTGCTATCTTTTTCTACAGGTATATATTAAGGGCTATGTATTTCTACACGTATATATTCTGTGCTATCTATTTCTACAGGTATATATTCTGTACTATCTATTTCTACAGGTATATATTCTGTACTATCTATTTCTACAGGTATATATTAGGTGCTATGTATTTCTGCAGGTATATATTCTGTGCTATCTATTTCTACAGGTATATATTCTGTGCTATCTATTTTTACAGGTATACTGTGCTATCTATTTCTACAGGTATATATTATGTGCTATCTTTTTTTACAGGTATATATTATGTGCTATCTATTTTTACAGGTATATATTCTGTGCTATCTATTTTACAGGTATATATTATGCGCTATCTATTTTTACAGGTATATATTATGCGCTATCTATTTTTACGGTATACTGTGCTATCTATTTTTACAGGTTTATATTCTGTGCTATCTATTTTTACAGGTTTATATTCTGTGCTATCTATTTTTACAGGTTTATATTCTGTGCTATCTATTTTTACAGGTATATATTCTTTGCCATCTACACTGAGTGTACAACACATTGGGAACATCTTCCTAACATTCTTCCATATTCTTTAGAAACCACCACGCATTGCGAGCGAACAGTGTTGAATATATACCTACCGCCAGTGCAATTCATTAAACTGACAAACTTATATGGCATATGAATATCTTGCTCATTTAGTTAACAGACACAGTGGGCAAGTAGGTTTTTCAGACACAGTGAAATAGTAGATATTACAGTACTATCTAGTAGTATCATAGTTAGGGCCAGGAGTTTTTCCAAGGCTTCCTGTGAGCTAAGCAGGATAAACTCTAGGCCCTATGGTCAGGAATTACTCTTCAGGCAGTCAGAAGCAACACTAAGGTCTAGAATATTTTGTTCAAGAAAAAACCCTGTCCCTTGTCATTTACGTAATATTATTACCTTGAACATAAAGGTCTCTGTCACTTCCTCCCTCCATTCCTCCCTCCATCCCTCCCTCCATTCCTCCCTCCATCCCTCCCTCCCTCCATTCCTCCCTCCCTCCATTCCTCCCTCCATCCCTCCATTCCTCCCTCCCTCCATTCCTCCCTCCATTCATCCCTCCCTCCATCCATCCCTCCATCCCTCCCTCCATTCCTCCCTCCATTCCTCTCTCCATCCCTCCATTCCTCCCTCCATCCTTCCATTTCTCTCTCCATTCCTCTCTCCATTCCTCCCTCCATCCCTCCATTCTTCCCTCCATTCCTCCCTCCATTCCTCCCTCCATTCCTCCCTCCATCCCTTCCTCCATCCCTCCATTCCTCCTTCCATCCCACCATTCCTCTCTCCCTCCCTCCATCCCTCCCTCCATTCCTCCCTCCATTCCTCTCCTCCATCCATTCCTCCCTCCATCCCTCCATTCCTCCCTCCATTCCTCCCTCCATCCCTCCATTCCTCCCTCCATTCCTCCCTCCATTCCTCCCTCCATCCCTTCCTCCATCCCTCCATTCCTCCTTCCATCCCACCATTCCTCTCTCCCTCCCTCCATCCCTCCCTCCATTCCTCTCCTCCATCCATTCCTCCCTCCATCCCTCCATTCCTCCCTCCATTCCTCCCTCCATCCCTCCATTCCTCCCTCCATTCCTCCATCCATTCCTCCCTCCATCCCCCATTCCTCCCTCCATCCCTCCATTCCTCCATCCATTCCTCCCTCCATCCCTCCATTCCTCCCTCATCCCACCATTCCTCTCTCCCTCCCTCCATCCCTCCCTCCATTCCTCCCTCCATTCCTCCATCCATTCCTCCCTCCATCCCCCATTCCTCCCTCCATCCCACCATTCCTCCATCCATTCCTCCCTCCATCCCTCCATTCCTCCCTCCATTCCTCCCTCCCTCCATTCCTCCCTCCCTCCCTCCATTCCTCCCTCCCTCCCTCCATTCATTCCTCCCTCTATCCCTCCCTCCCTCCCTCCATTCCTCCCTCCATTCCTCCCTCCATTCCTCCCTCCATCCCACCATTCCTCTCTCCCTCTGTACTTTATTACCTTGCAGTTGTTGAATCCCTCTCCGAACAGGGTGATCTCAGCGATGAGGGTGGAGTCTGGTACCACCATGGAGATAGGCCTGAACATGGACTTCAAGTTGTCGGGCAGCTCCGTACGACCGGCATAGCCTGGAGATGGAGAGAACTCTTATTAACACATGATCTCTCTCTCGCTTTGTCCCCCTCTCTCTGTCTCCCATTTCACTCTTTCTTCCCCGCTCTTTCCCCTTCTCTCGAACACACACTAAATCCATTTTAGAAATGTGACGGGGATTCTAACTTGAAGTAAGCCTAAATAATATAAAATTAAAAAAGGCTTTTGTGAACTAACACTCGCACTTGACTCTTTCCCCTTACTAGTTCTGATAGCTACTTTATTGAGGAAAAATGTACTTACTCTGACTGTGATAAGGGGTTGTCCCACCTAGCTATCTTAAGATGAACACACTAACTGTAAGTCCCTCTGGATAAGAGCGTCTGCTAAATGACTACAATGTGAATCCTCAACCCTGAATGGATAACAACGAGACATTTCTCAATACTATAGTTTCATTTATACACAGATAAACTATATCTACAAAAGTATGTGGACACCCCTTCAAATGAGTGGATTTGGCTATTTCAGCCACACCCGTAGCTGACAGGTGTATAAAATCTAGCACACAGCCATGCAATCTCCATAGACAAACATTGGCAGTAGAATGGCCTTACTGAAGAGCTCAATGACTTTCAACGGGGCACCATCATTGGATGCCACCTTTCCAACAAGTCAGTTCACAAATTTCTGCCCTGCTAGAGCTGCCCCGGTCAACTGTAAGTGCTGTTATTGTGAAGTGGAATCGTCTAGGAGCAACAACGGCTCAGCTGCGAAGTGGTAGGACACAAGCTCACAGAACGGGATCGCTGAAGCGTGTAGCGCTTAAAAATCGGGAGCTTCATGAAATGGGTTTCCATGGCCGAACAGCCGCACACAAGCCTAAGATCACCATGCGCAATGCCAAGCGTCGGCTGGAGTGGTGTAAAGCTCACCGCCATTGGACTCTGGAGCATTGGAAACGTGTTCTCTGGAGTGATGAATCACACTTCCCCATCTGGCAGTCCGAAGGAGGAATCTGGGTTTGGCGGATGCCAGGAGAACGCTACCTGCCCGACTGCATAGTGCCAACTGTAAAGACTGGTGGAGGAGGAATAATGGTCTGGGGCTGTTTTTCATGGTTCGGGCCCCTTAATTCCAGTGAAGAGAAATCTTAACGCTACAGCATACAATGACATTCTACACAAGTGCTTCCAACTTTGTGGCAACAGGTTGGGGATGGCCCTTTCCTGTTTTAGCATGACAATGCCCCCGTGCAGATAGCAAGGTCAGTGTGGAAGAACTTGACTGGCCTGCACAGAGCCCTGACCTCAACCCCATCAAACACCTTTGGGATGAATTGGAATGCCGATTGCGATTTTCCAACATCTAGTTGAAAGCCTTCCCAGAAGAGTGGAGGCTGTTATAGCAGCAAAGGGGGGACCAACTCCATATTAATTACCATGTCTTCTCCTCTGGGCTGCCCATGGCTATGAGGCAGATACGGGGAGCGAGAGAGGGAGTGGCAGAGAAAGAGGGAGAAGATGAAGAGAGAGAGGGAGATGGAGGGAGAGGGAGGGATGATGCTTATGAAGACTGAGATACTGCAGTCTGGCTCTTTAAAGAAAGGGGAAGGGAGTGAGTGAGGGATGGATGGATGGAGGGGAAAGAGAGTGAATTGAGATGAAAAGTGGGAATTGAAGAGAGGGCTGACTGACTCTGACTCCGTTATTGCTCTCTCGATATATTGCTCCTCTCTCACTTAGTCTCTCTGCCTCTGTATTCTCTCTCGTTCCTATATTCTCTCTGTCTCTCCTGTATTCTCTCTTCCTCATCGACAATATATATACAAAAGTATGTGGACACCTCTTCAAATGAGTGGATTTGGCTATTTCAGTCACACCCGTTGCTGACAGGTGTATACAATCAAGCTCAAAGCCATGCAATCTCCATAGACAAATATTGGCTGTAGAATGGCCTTAGTGACTTTTAACGTGGCACCATCATAGGATGCCACCTTTCCAACAAGTCAGTTCGTCAAATTTCTGCCCTGCTAGAACTGCCCGGGTCAACAGTTTTTTAAATTGTACCTTTATTTAACTAGGCAAGTCAGTTAAGAACAACATTCTTATTTTCAATGACGGCCTAGGAACAGTGGGTTAAATGCCTTGTTCAGGGGCAGAACGACAGATTTTTACCTTGACAGTTCAGGGATTCGATCTTGCAACCTTTCGGTTACTAGTCCAACGCTCTAACCACTAGGCTACCTGCCAACCCTGCTGTTATTGTGAAGTGGAAACGTCTAGGAGCAACAACGGCTCAGCCGCGAGGTGGTAGGCCACACAAGCTCTCAGAACGGGACCGCCGAGTGCTGAAGCGCATTAAAAAAGATTACCATGCGTAATGCCAAGCGTCGGCTGAAGAGGTGTAAAACTCGCCGGCATTGCATTCTGGAGCAGTGGAAACGCGTTCTCTGGAGTGATGAATCACACTTCCCCATCTGGCAGTCCGAAGGAGGAATCTGGGTTTGGCGGATGCCAGGAGAACGCTACCTGCCCCAATGAATAGTGCCAACTGTAAAGTTTGGTGGAGGAGGAATAATGGTCTGGGGCTGTTTTTCATGGTTCTGGCTAGGCCCCTTAGTTCCAATGAAGGGAAATCTTAACTCTACAGCATTTAATGAAATTCCAGACGATTCTGTGGTTCCAACTTTGTGGCAACAGTTTGGGGAAGGCCCTTTCCTGTTTCAGTGCCCCTGTGCACAAAGCGAAGTCCATACAGAAATTATTTTTTGCCCATGATTTTACAATAAGATGTTCAATGAGCAGGTGTACACATACTTTTGGTCATGTAGTGTATCTTCAACCACGTCAGTCTGGCAGGATCCTGTCTGGCTCTTGGTGAGAGTGTGTGAGAGACAGAAAGTGACATGTCTCGATGTCTCATCTGTCACCCTGTTTCTCTCTCTCTCTCTCTGTGTCTGTGTGTGTGGGTGGGTACATAATATCTTCAACCAGCCAGCAAAGACTGTCCGTTCGTCCGTCCTTCCGTATGTCTGTCTGTCAACCATGTCTACCACTCTCTCCCTGCGTTGTCGATTGGTGGGCGTGTTAGCTTGACTGCCAGCATTGTGTGTGTGTGTGTGTGTGTGCGCACACGGAGAAGGCTTAACGGTTTCCTCTGTGAGACACACATCCATCTTCCTGTCCTAGTGTAGAGAGCAGGTGGCTTAAGGAGGAGGGAGTATACTGGAGGGAGTACAGTAGGCTAGGGCTCAACAGCTTGTTCTCTCTTTACCTTCTCGTCTCTCGCTCTCTTTCTCCCTTTCAATTCAGCAGGCTTCCTCTCTTTCCACCTCTCTCTCTCTCTCTGTTTCCCTCCCTTCCTCCCTGCCACTGAGAGTGACCTCATGGCCGATGACCTCATCGTTGGGGAGCTCATTTGGAGGGAGAAGGGATATCTGGTGGGGTCAGGCACGAGGGGGAGGTGTAACCCTGTTGGGGCCCCTCGAGGCCCCTCTTGGTTAGGAGGAGGGGTGTATCTGTTCCCTCCATCTTAGGTTTCTCTTTATACTGACTGACACACTCAGTGTGTGTGTGTGTGTGTGTGTGTGTGTGTGTGTGTGTGTGTGTGTGTGTGTGTGTGTGTGTGTTTTGTGTGTGTGTGTGTGTGTGTGACGGGCTCAGTATATAGGGTTCATTCATATATTCTGTCTTCCTATAGATACTGTATAGGTTGTCTGTCTCTCTCCATGCACACCATGCAGGTGTCCAATCACTCACACACACATCTCTTTCCCTCCTGTCCTTTTATTCTCCTACCTCTCCTTGCTCTCCTCCCTCACCCTGTTCTCGCTCTCTCTCACTCTCGCTCTCAATTAGCCCTCTCCCTTTATTCTCTTCCTGCTCCCGCTCCTCCTCCTTCCCTCTCTTCTTCTTCTCCATCCTCTCCCTCTCTCCTTCATCTCCCTCCTCTCGTCCCTCCTGTCAGGTTGTGAGGGGAGGGGGAGGGGGGGGGGGGGGTAGTAGTAGACCCTCTGTCTGGAGCCAGCTGTAACCTTACACCCCGACAGAGAGAAAGGGAGAGAGAGAACGACAGATCAGGGAGATGGAGAGAAGAGGGGATGAGGGGGAGGAAGGGCGGAGACTGGGGGTAACTTGATATTTAGTGATTATACATTCATCATATTTTCACAGACATTGGATATATTAATGCACACACACACACACATACACACACACACACATACTGTACGTCCATACACACAGTCAGTCTCTTTCTCCTAGCAATGATGTAATCCCAAGGCAACATCGCCTTGGCGATTGTCCCCTCGGAAACGGTGTGGTTTGAACTGTAGCTGATTGCATTGTCTAGGCAACTGGGAAACAAATTGCCCCGTGCCCCAAGGCAGCGATAGACAGACGGGCGGAGAGAAAAAAGAGAGCGAGGGGGAGAGAGATAAAGAGAGAGGGAAGAAGGGGAGTGAGAGGAGGAGGAGAGAGACAAAATGAAGGCTTTATAGACGCTTTGATCATTGATATTCAGTGATGCTAAAGCTGTGATCAGCTCCGAAAACAGCTTTCGATTGAAGATTCTGTCATGATTCCTTTGTTGCTATCGCAGATACCAGCTTCTTCTGCTGCCTTGGATGTTCGTTGTGGTTTGGCAATTTGTCACAGGCGAGGAATTGAAGCTCTGGTTTTGTAAATCCTGTTCTACAGTTGAGACTTCCTCTTGAGGTTACAGGCTTCATGGATTATATACAGGAATAGATCACATTGAATGTATAGAGAGTACATTTCCACAAGCACCTGTACACGCTCGCATGCTTTGCGTTCCTTGTAGGCGAGAGTGTAGGCCTGAAATGAACAATAGTCTCCCGGACCCTATTGGAGCCTATTGCCAATGGGCCTGGTGATCCTCTTTCGGCCTGGGGTTTTCCTTAGGCACTGCGTGTGTCCTGGGCCAGAGCAGCCAGGGCCCTGCCTGTACCAGACTCCCTCTCTGGGGGGGGGGGGGGGGGGGGGGGGGGGGGGGGGAACAAAGCTGGGTCCTATCCAGGACTGGATCTCAGGAAGACGGAAGGAGAGGAGTAGAGGAACACCGGGCTGGCAGGATGGGAGGAAAAAGCTCTCCTTCCCTTCTCTCCCTTCTCACTTTCTCGTTCCCTTCGTTTATGTCCCTCTATCATTCTCCCTTTCTCTTCTTTCATGCACATGTTCTATTACTCTCTTTCTCTCTCTCTCGTTCTCTCTCTTTCTCTCTCTCTCTCTTTCTCTCTCTCTATTTTTCTCTCTCTCTCTTTCTCCCTCTCTCTCTTTCTCTCTCTCTTTCTCTCTTCAAATTTAAGGGGCTTTATTGGCTTGGGAAACATGCTTACATTGCCAAAGCAAGTGAAATAGATAATAAACAAAAGTGAAATAAACAACCAGAAATGAACAGTCAACATTACACTCACAAAAGTTCCAAATAATAAAGACATTTCAAATGTCATATTATGTCAAATACAGTGTTGTAATGATGTGCAAATAGTTAAATTACAAAAGAGAAAATAAATAAACATACATTTAGGTTGTATTTTTACAATAGTGTTTGTTCTTCACTGGTTGACCTTTTCTTGTGGCAACAGGTCACAGATCGTGCTGCTGTGATGGACACTGTGGTATTTCACCCAATAGATATGAGAGTTTATCAAAATTGGGTTTGTTTTCGAATTCTTTGTGGATCTGTGTAATCTGAGGGAAATATGTGTCTCTACTATGGTCATACATTGGGCAGGAGGTTAGGAAGTGCAGGTCAGGTTCCACCTCATTTTGTGGGCAGTGTGCACATAGCCTGTCTTCTCTTGAGAGCCAGGTCTGCCTACGGCGGCTTTTCTCAATAGCAAGGCTATGCTCACTGAGTCTGTACATAGTCAAAGCTTTCCTTAAGTTTGGGTCAGTGTACTCTCTGTTTAGGGCCAAATAGCATCTTTCTCTCTCCACAGATCCTTTCCCACACACACTTTTTCTTGAAAGTCAGTCTTTGATTTTCTTCTCTAACTGTTACCAGCACTTTGATATTTGTCCTGTATGACTTCCCTCAAACTACACACACACACACACACACACACACACACACACACACACACACACACACACACACACACACACACACACACACACTCCCATATTAACCTGCGTGTGGCACTGCCTGCCTTATTCTGTCGCCGTGTGTGGGCCCCACATCAAACCCCAGCAGCTAACTACTCTGAGGCTAATAAAGGCTAACATTAGCAGCGTTAGTGCGCTGAGCGCCATCCACACCTCTCCCGCCAGCCACCCAGGCTACCACCCACGGCGAGGAGGAGGCCAGCCCCAGAGGGAGGCCCCTGTTGTGGGCTAGGGCGTCACCCCAGCCCCTGGGTGGGTTCCTGGAGATTGGATGTGTGGTCCCTTCCCTCTCTCTCTCTCTCTCTCTCTCTCTCTCTCTCTCTCTCTCTCTCTCTCTCTCTCTCTCTCTCTCTCTCCATGGTGTTGTCATTGCGACTATGCCTTCCACGACCCTAATGACACGCACGAACACACACACACACACTTCACGTATACCCCTCACACACTTCACACAGATCATGCAAAAAATATTCACACACACTAGCCAACACTCCCACTCTCGCACACACTCACGCACAAGTAATTAGACACACACTTATATGACCTCATACTAGCGTCTGTAATGCATAACGTTAACACAGAGGCGACGTGAGTATGTTTTCACTTTAAAGGGGCAATCTGGGATTCAAACAACACGGCCAGTTACCCCGCCCCAGCTGAAGGATGGGGCTGGAGAAATGTAACCATGACTACTTCCAGTCAGTGATAATCCACATGGATGTTTAACTCTTAGTAATACTCACCTTCAGTCACCCAGATATTTATCTCTTCTCTCTCAGGCAGACAGTAGTAGTCAGACCTGCCCAGTTTACATTCCAGTGTGTGTGTGTGTGCGTGTGTGTGTTAGACCCTATGAACTGGCGTGACTGCCAGACTCCCCTCCTCATCCTCCTCACCCACTCTTAACCCCCAAACCCCACTACACATTTAGACTGTCCTCTCAGTTTACTGACACACACACACCCAGCTTAAATAGACCCTACACATCTCCATAACGGCTTGGTTCTATCAGTGTAAAGCTATCAGTGGTCCTATGTGGAGATCTAGGATCAGGTCGTCCTATCTTGATCCAGTCCATAACCATTAGAAGGTATAAAGGAAGTCTGATCTTGGATCAGCTTTGAGAGGAGACGAAAGTGATTCACTAGAGAGAGCAGAAAAACAGGGACTCTCTCACTGTCTGTCTCAAGGGCATGTTGACCATGACCTCAAGCAGACAGATTGGGAGGTGTGTGTGCGTCTGTGTGTGTTTGTGTGTGTGTCTAGAGAGAGAAAGCGTGGTGAGTTAATGTTTCTAATTCTACACAGCGTTTGAAGTCAAAGTTTGGAGCCGACAGAGGAAAAACTTCAAATGCACTTCTACCCCCTCTCTCCTCTTCCTCTGTCACTCCCTCCTCTTCCTCTGTTGCTCCCTCCCTCGTTCCCTTCCTTTCTCTCTGATCTTGTGAGAGGAGCACAGGAGTGTCCTGTAGATGACACCCGGTGTGAGATTAGGCATGCTGACACCCCTCACACACACACACACACAGCTTCTCGCTCCCCATCCCATTATTAGGTTGAAAAGACAGTAGAAGTTCGATGAATTGGCCATCCAGGTGTGTGTGTGTGTGTGTTTGTTTGTTTCTTTGTGTGTCCAGTCAGTAGTATGACCATCTCATTTGACACAGGGCTATTTTTACTACTGCCATCTAGCTTTCTGTCTGAACTCTGTAGAGTGACTCGCTCTCACTGCGGGCCAACAATGTGGGTGTGTACACACACACACATTAACAAACACTCACGAATGACTGTCAGTAATACACAAGATACACGTGCCTACATGAACAAACTCACACACATACACACAGACACACACACACACTCAACCACCGCTCTCAGGATGTGTGTGTTTGCTTGTGAGCCGTTGCTGTGTGTTTTTCGTTTCTAGGGCCTTTTTTCTCGTGGGGTGTGTGTGTGTATATATGTGTGTGTGTATGAGAGTGTGTTCACGTGCTGCGGAGGCAGAGGCTGAACAGCTGCATGTGGTTTGTGTTTGTGTATCTGACAGCGGCTGGCCTCTCTCCTCCTCCTCCCCCTCTATCTCTCCTCCTCTCCACTTCCCCTCTCTCTCCTACCTCCCCCTCTCCTCTGCCTCTCATTCAATCTTTCCCTCCCCTCTACTGACTTTCATTTTCTCTCTCTCTTCCTTTTTCTCCCCGTCTCCTCTCCTCCGTTCGCCCCTCTGTCTCTCCCCTGCTGCCCTGTCTGGACCTCCACATCCGCCAGCTATCAAAGCACTGACCAGATGACACACACACACAATGCCACATTCACCGCACATACTACTTATTTTGTATCTTGGTTTTAATAGAAGCCAGATGCTAAATAGCCACGGCAGATGCACATGCCTGTTTTCCCCCCCTGCCTTGGATGTGTGTGTGTTTGTGTGTGTGTGTGCGCGCGTGCGCGCGTTTTCTATCTTTTCTCTGTTTTTGCTTTAGTTAGTGTCATGGTTACGGAGAGGCGGAGGGTTTTATCTAAACCTCCAGCCTCTCTCTCTCTCGCTGACTCAGCTGATCCTCAGCATTGAATAGGGTCTGTGTTGCAGATCGTTTAATAGGGTCTGTGTTGCAGCTCGTTTAATAGGGTCTGTGTTGCAGATCGTTTAATAGGGTCTGTGTTGCAGATCGTTTAATAGGGTCTGTGTTGCAGATCGTTCAACCGGGTCTGTGTTGCAGATCGTTTAACAGAGCCTGTGTTGCAGATCGTTTAATAGGGTCTGTGTTGCAGATCGTTTAATAGGGTCTGTGTTGCAGATCGTTCAACAGGGTCTGTGTTGCAGATCGTTTAACAGAGCCTGTGTTGCAGATCGTTTAATAGGGCCTGTGTTGTAGATCGTTTATTTGGGCCTGTGTTGCAGATCGTTTAATAGGGTCTGTGTTGCAGATTGTTCAACAGGGTCTGTGTTGCAGATCGTTTAACGGGGTCTGGGTTCCAGATCGTTCAACATGGTCTGTGTTGCAGATCGTTCAACAGGGTCTGTATTTCAGATCGTTCAACAGGGTCTGTGTTTCAGAACGTTCAACCGGGTCTGTGTTACAGATCGCTCAATAGGGTCTGTGTTACAGATCGTTCAACAGGGTATGTGTAGCAGATTTTTTATTAGGGCATGTGTTGCAGATCATTTAATAGGGTCTGCGTTCAACAGGGTCTGTGTTGCAGATCGTTCAACCGTTCAATCGTTCAATCTGTGTTGCAGATTGTTTTATAGGGTCTGTGTTGCAGATCGTTCAACAGGGTCTGTGTTGCAGATTGTTTAGTAGGGTCTGTGTGTTTTCTGGCCGCTAGTTCAGGGCCCACTGGAAGCCAACAATTCTCAAACAGGGAAGGGTGTGTGCGTGCATTCGTATATGTGTATGAGCCCAATGTATAGGATGTGTAACCCATACAAATGTTCAAGTATAAGCTGTTGGCACGCCAAGTCATTAGATTAAATGTCCTGGTACATTAAAGCCTTTTTGTGGCATTTTATTTTCTATAGAAATGGATAGAGGTAGGCTTTTGGATGTGTGTGCGTGGGAGTGTGTGCGTACCTGTGTGTGTGTGTGTGTGTGGGGGGGGGGGGTGGGGGGGGTGGACCTTGTCTCTCATTGCTAGTTCCCAGCAGGTTAATGAATAAATAAAGGCGTGATGCCTCCCCTGTGAGCCGGTGTCTGCCCACAGCAGACAGAGTGACACCACACACACACACACACACACACACACACACACACACACACACACACACACACACACACACACACACACATTCCCTCATCGCACTCTGGGTGCAGCTCATAGCCACTCTGTATAATAGGAATGTTTATTAGCAGGTTGGAATCATGTAGATTTCTTTCCCTTACTCTCCCACTTAAAAAAATACTTTAGTTTACAATAGAACTCTGTATTGAAACTGTAGTATACTGTAGAATACTATACTACACACGGTAATATCCCTTGTTCATGTCTAGGACTTAGTATATCATTTTGTAGTATACTGTAGATACTACATTATTAATATACGGATAATACTACATTGTTATCCACACAAAAAACACTAGTAAATACTACAGAAATGTCCGCAAAAACACTACATTGTTTTCACTATAGTAAATACTACAGTATTTAATTTGGATTTACCCTGCCCATTCCCCTCGCCCACATCCCATTTTGTGCCATCCTTAAGTGAGAAACCTACATGCCAAGTATAGACTATATATTGTGTTCCTTACAGGTTATAGAAAAGAGCAGAAGCTCTGAGCTATCCGTTCATACCCCAGTCCTACCTACCTACAGGTTATGGAAAGTTTGCTCTTTTTGTATTTTTCCAGTAGGTTTCCTCAAAGAGGAAGCCCCCCACTTCTATGTCAAAGATAATAAAACAAAGACACTATAGTAAATACTGCAGTAATGTCCCCAGAAAACTATAGTTAATACTACAGTAATGTCCCTAGAACACTATAGTAAATACTAGTGATGCACCGATATGACATTTTTTTTATATATATAAATACATTTTATCCCCTTTTCTCCCCAATTTTCATGGTATCCAATCGCTAGTAATTACTATCTTGTCTCATCGCTACAACTCCCGTACGGGCTCGGGAGAGACGAAGGTCGAAAGCCATGCGTCCTCCGAAGCACAACCCAACCAAGCCGCACTGCTTCTTAACACAGCGCGCCTCCAACCCGGAAGCCAGCCGCACCAATGTGTCGGAGGAAACACCGTGCACCTGGCCCCCTTGGTTAGCGCGCACTGCGCCCAGCCCGCCACAGGAGTCGCTGGAGCGCGATGAGACAAGGATATCCCTACCGGCCAAACCCTCCCTAACCCGGATGACGCTAGGCCAATTGTGCGTCGCCCCACGGACCTCCCGGTCGCGGCCGGCTGCGACAGAGCCTGGGCGCGAACCCAGAGACTCTGGTGGCACAGCTAGCGCTGCGATGCAGTGCTCTAGACCACTGCACCTCCCGGGAGGCCCCGATATGACATTTTTGACCGATATCCGATATTTTCCTTGCCCCTCCAAAAAACGATACCGATAACCAATATTTACAATTTTTGCGGCCTTTTTGAGCGTTCTAGTACAGTTAAATAGTTAACACACACACACACGGACGCAGCGGTCTAAGACACTGCATCTCAGTGCAAGAGGAGGCACTACAGTCCCTGGTTCGAATCCAGGCTGTATCACATCCGGCCGTGATTGGGAATCTCAGCGTCGTCCGGGGTAGGCCATCTATATAAATAAGAATTTGTTCTCAACTGACTTTCCTAGTTAAATAAAGGTTACACACACACACACCACACTGACCAAAAAGTTATTTTGTTGGCATTTACATATGTCCCCATTACCAGTAAAACATAATCAAAACCTATTTCTTACACTTACCTGCTGTGCTGTTTCCTTGTTCATTTGTTTCATTCTCAACCAGGATTTCTATGGAACGCCGTTTGGGTCTTTGCGTGTCAAATAACCTTGTTGACCAATCAGGACCTGAATATGACTGCACGTCACATAGTAATTTAACGCGTTCATACATTTTTTACGTAGTTATTACACATTTGATTACACTATCACTCGTATTCCATATGTCACAACGATTCATCGATACATATGCTATGATGCTGGTAAAGTTGTCTCGCGCACCTACAATGCTGGTCGTAAAAAAAGCTAGCTAGCTCATGGATGCAAACAATGTTCTTCCCGAAAAACATAGCAAAACGACATAATCTGTTTCAGTAGCTATAGTTAGCTAGCTAACTATATAGCTAGGTGTCATCGTCTAAAATAACCCTAATTTATAAGACAGTTCTTATTTGATAAATGGTGGTTGGACCCATCTATGTGAAGCAAGCCACAATAAGGATTAGCCACAATAGCAGACTTAGCCTTCAAAATAAAAGTATGTAATTTACAGTGATGCAAATGAATACAAATAGTAGAATTATGCCATAATTTAATAGATCATGCTAAATGAGGTTGGAATGTTGTTATATAAAAACAAAAGACAATCATTTGTTCATTTTACAAAAATCTGTTGAAATCACATGATGTGTTTTGAATATAACCTTTCTGGTTATAACCTTTTTCGGCAAGACAGACCTTCCAAGGGTGGGGGAGTGGCAATCTTTACCAAGGATCACCTTCAGTGCTCGGTTGTTTCCACCAAGTCTGTCCCCAAACAATTTGCTTTGTTAGTTGTGTTGCTGGGTGTTATCGTCCTCCATCAGCACCGGCCTGTACCCTACCTGCCCTAAACTCTCTCCTGGCCCCTTACACCAAGTCTAAATTTGTCCTGCTACGTGACCTAAACTGGGACATGCTTAAATCACCTGGCCAAGTCCTAAAGCAATGGGACTCCCTAAATCTTGTGTTGTTATCCTCACAAATAATCCTGATAGGTATCAGTCTAGTGTTTTCTGTAATGACCTTAGTGATCGCTGTTTTACAGTTTGTGTTCGTAATGGCTGCTCAGTGAAACGACCTGTCCTGATTTTTCATAGATGCTTGTTAAAAAACTTTAATGAGCAAGCCTTCCTTCATGAACTGGCCTCTGTAAAATGGTATAGAATCAGCTTGAGCCCGTCTGTCGAAGACGCTTGGACCTTCTTTTTTGATATTTTCAGTGGTATTGTTAACCAACACGCCCCCATAAAGAAAATGGGAATTAAAAACAAGTTCAGCCCCTGGTTTGACCGTGATCTTGCAGAGTTACTCCACCTCAAGAATTGCATTTGGCGAAAGGCTCGGCACACGCATACTCAGGCTGACTGGCTCTCGTTCAGGCAAATGAGAAATAAGTGCACTCAGGCTATCCGGAAGGCCAAAGTTAGTTACTTTAAGGAGCAGTTCTCTCTCTGTGGGTCAAACCCCAAGAAGTTCTTGAAAACGGTTAAAGACCTGGAGAATAAACCCTCCTCCTCACAGCTGCCCTTGTCCCTTAATGTTGATGTGGTTGTTACTGACAAGAAGCACATGGCTGAGCTCTTTAATCACCACTTCATTAAGTCAGGATTCCTATTTGACTCAGCCATGCCTCCTTGCCTGTCCAACATTTCCTCATCTCCCACCTCTTCTAATGCGACTATCCCCGATGCTTCTCCATCTTTTTCACCGGCCCCGCTACAAAGTTTCTCCCTGAAGGCAGTCAGAGTCTGAGGTGCTAAAGGAGCTGCTAAAACTTGACCTCAAAAACCATCTGGGTCAGATGGTTTAGACCCTTTCTTCTTTAAGGTTGCTGCCCCTATCATTGCCAAACCTATCTCCAACCTTTTTAACCCATCTCTCCTTTCTGGGGAGGTTCCCATTGCTTGGAAGGCAGTCACAGTTCGTCCATTATTTAAAGGGGGAGATCAAGCCGATCCTAACTGTTATAGGCCTATTTCTATTTTGCCCTGTTAATCAAAAGTGTTGGAAAAACTTGTCAATAATCAACTGACTGGCTTTCTTGATGTCTATAGTATTCTCTCTGGTATGCAATCTGGTTTCCGCTCAGGTTATGGATGTGTCACTGCAACCTTAAAGGTCCTCAATGATGTCATCATTGCCCTTGATTCTAAGCAATGTTGTGCTGCTATTTTTATTGACTTGGTCAAAGCTTTTGATACGGTAGACCATTCCATTCTTACGGGCCGGCTAAGGAGTATTGGTGTCTCTGAGGGGTCCTTGGCCTGGTTTGCTAACTACGTCTCTCAAAGAGTGCAGTGTATAAAGTCAGAAAATCTGCTGTCTCAGCCACTGCCTGCCACCAAGGGAGTTCCCCAAGGCTCAATCCTAGGCCCCACGCTCTTCTCAATTTACATCAACAACATAGCTCTGGCAGTAGGAAGCTCCAGCTCTCATCCATTTATATGCAGGTGATACAGTCTTATACTCAGCTGGCCCCTCCCCGGATTTTGTGTTAAATGCTCTACAACAAAGCTTTCTTAGTGTCCAACAAGCTTTCTCTACCATTAAGAAGTAAGAAGAATGCCCTTCCCCACAGGTGTGATTACTGCCTCTGAGGGTTTAGATCTTAAGGTAGCCACCTCATACAAGTACTTGGGAGTATGGCTAGATGGTACACTGTTCTTCTCTCAGCACATATCAAAGCTGCAGGCTAAAGTTAAATCTAGACTTGGTTTCCTCTATCATAATCACTCCTCTTTCACCCCAGCTACCAAACTACCCCTGAATCAGATGACCATCGTACCCATGCTAGATTATGGAGACATAATTTATAGATCAGCAGGTAAGGGGGCTCTTGAGCGGCAAGATGTTCTTTATCATTCGGCCAACAGATTTGCCACCAATGCTCCTTATAAGACACATCACTGCACTCTATACTCTTCTGTAAACTGGTCATCTGTATACCCGTCGCAAAACCCACTGGTTGATGTTTATTTATAAAACCCTCTTAGGCCTCACTCCCCCCTATCTGAGATCTGCCAGTCACATTCTGTTAAAGGTCCCCAAAGCACAAACATCCCTGCGTTGCTTGTCTTTTCAATTCAACAAACGCTCAAACTGGACAGTTTTATCTCAATCTCTTCATTCAAAGACTCAATCATGGACACTCTTAATGACAGTTGTGGCTGCTTTGTGTGATGTATTGTTGTCTCTATCGTCTTGCCCTTTGTGCTGTTGTCTGTGCCCAATAATGTTTGTACCATGTTTTGTGTTGCTACCATGTTGTTGTCATGTTGTGTTGCTACCATGCTGTGTTGTCATGTGTTGCTGCCTTGCTATGTTGTCGTCTTAGGTCACTCTTTATGTATTGTTGTGGTGTCTCTTGTCCTGAATCTGTGTTTTGTCCTATATTTATATGTTTTTTTATTTTCTATTTTTAATCCCAGCCCCTGTCCCAACAGGAGGCCTTTTGGTAGGCCGTCATTGTAAATAAGAATTTGTTCTTAAGACTTGCCTAGTTAAATAAAAAATAAAATACTTACACTTTAGAATTGCATTGCGGGCATACTTATTTCACTGTCCAGCCTTATCTATGGATTGTGGATTATTGACATGTGGTATCAGTCTACTCAGTGACAACCAGAGAACATTAGCATCGTAGCTCTTATTGCGGGACTCTGAAAGATCTGTGAATTGAGCCACATTTATTGTCAACCTATGTGTATTGAACACTATTCCCGAGGAAAAACAATACTGCGTGCATGTTTTGGAGTCTGATACCTCTGAGGAGGACGTTGGGAAAAAATATATTGGGTATTGTGTAGACTCTTACCCCATTTCATTGATCCCCAATTCTTAGGTAAAGCTGTACAGTGCAATATGAATGTCAAGAAACACAATAGGCTGACTGAGGAGGTGGTTTCATAGTATATTGTGAAGCTAATAGCAGTGACGCTATTACTGTGTAACTCCGGTAGGGCAACATCTGAACAATAGCGCACTTGGTAACGTTAGCGTGTACCGGTGCTCGACCAGTCACGAAAGCCAACATCACCCACGACAGAGAACGGTTAATTGTCAAGGGCAATGAATTCCATTATCTTGGCGTTAATAGATTTTGCCTTTGAGTTGTCTCGCTGAAATGTTCTTACTCTTTCAAATGACTGCTCGACTTGTTGACTCCTCGATCCACACAGCAGACATTGTGGGCTAGGTTAGGAATGCTGTGTTGCACATGTAGCGCAACATTTTATGTGCCGTCATTACGTCCTCTACCTACGTTATATAGGTATGCACGTCAGCTTTGATATTGGTTTTTCACATCGGCGTTAAACCAGAATTCGGCCAATACCGATGTTGCCATTTTTAGCTAATATCGTCCGATTCCGATATGTTCACCGATATATCGTGCATCCCTAGTAAATAGTACAGTAATGTCCCCAAAACACTACAGTAAATACTGCAGTAATGTCCCCAAAACACTACAGTAAATACCGCAGTAATGTCCCCAAAACACTACAGTAAATCCTACAGTAATGTCCCCAAAACACTATAGTAAATACTACAGTAATGTCCCCAAAACACTATAATAAATACTGCAGTGATGTCCCCAAAACACTACAGTAAATACTGCAGTAATGTCCCCAAAACACTATAGTAAATACTACAGTAATGTCCCCAAAACACTACAGTAAATACCGCAGTAATGTCCCCAAAACACTACAGTAAATCCTACAGTAATGTCCCCAAAACACTACAGTAAATACCGCAGTAATGTCCCCAGAACACTACAGTAAATACTACAGTAATGTCCCCAAAACACTACAGTAAATCCTACAGTAATGTCCCCAAAACACTATAGTAAATACTACAGTAATGTCCCCAAAACACTACAGTAAATCCTACAGTAATGTCCCCAGAACACTATAGTAAATACTACAGTACACTACAGTGCGCAAAAACAATATAGTAAATACTTAAGCAATAATGTCCGAGGAGGTGTGGTACATGGCCAATATACCACAGCTAAGGGCTGTTCTTAAGCACGACGCAACGTGGAATGCCTGGATGCAGCCCTTAGCCGTGTTATAGTGGCCATATACCGCAAATCCCAGAAGTGCCTTCTTGCTATTATAAACTGGTTACCAACGTAATTAGAACAGTAAAAAATGTGTTTATGTCATACCGATGGTACAAGGTCTGATATACCACAGCTTTCAGCCAATCAGCATTCAGGGCTCGAACCACCCGGTTTATAATATAGTATATACTACTCTTTTTTTTTACTACAGTATTTATACTGTAGTAAACTGTAACTACTACATTATACTACAAAGTGAATACTACAGTAAAGTCAACAAACACACTACAGTGAATACTAGAGTATTCCTACCATAGTATACACTATAGTATTTTTTAGTTTGGGTTCTGACTCTCTGTCCTGTGTAATGTGAGTGTGTGCATGCATGTGCGCTGTTCATTATGCATCTGTGGGGATGGTGGTTTGTGTTTTGGTATACGCACAAGTGTGTGTGTTTGTGTGCTCTTCTCTTGTACCGTGTGTAGAATCGCTTTCATTGCGAAGAGCCAGAGCTTTCAGTTAGATCTCATCTCTCCCTTCACAGAGCAACAGACCCCTTCCACCACACAGGAGGGCTTTGAATGACAGCATTGGACTAACCTTGACACACACACACACACACACACAGTTAAACACTGACTACACTAACAGAGATATCCAGATGAGAACCCTACACAATGTATCAGGCTATCACACACACACACACACACATCAGCATCCCAGAGCCTTCCTTGGTCGTAGCAGCAGGTCAGGTGCCAGAGGTGAGAGGTCAGGGGGAGTGGTCATCAGATGAAAGCCCCGGGTCGCAGAGGTGGCTCTGCCAGAGGGTTAAAGGTCAGGACAGGCGGTCCTGCCTCTGCACGTGCCCGAAGAAAGGTGTCCTAGCAGCCAGGCCTAGTGGGGGAGGGGACGCTGAGTAAATATGTAAATAGCTGTGTCCACGTCGTACAGAGACACACGCAGGAGAATTCTCACAATGTCTACAGAAAAAAGCCCAATCCAGACAGTACTTTTTAATAAGGGAGTTTGGATCTTTTAATGTATGTGACAAAATACTTTGTATGTGCTATAGCAGTGTCGTGGCGAGTGGCGTGACCTATGCCATTGTGTGCTGGAATTTAGCTACGGTAGACTTCAATAAGTTTGACAAAATCCTGAACAAATCCAGTGACACCATTGGCTGCAGCCTGGAATCACTGCAGGACATGTTCATAAAAAGGCTGCAAGTAAATACCCCACATGATCATGGACAATGACACACACTCACTCCACAGCACTCTGAGGACACACACCCACTCCACAGCACTCTGATGACACACACCCACTCCACAGCACTCTGAGGACCCACACCCACTCCACAGCACTCTGAGGACACACACCCACTCCACAGCACTCTGAGGACACACACCCACTCCACAGCACTCTGAGGACACACACCCACTCCACAGCACTCTGAGGACACACACCCACTCCACAGCACTCTGAGGACACACACCCACTCCACAGCACTCTGAGGACCCACACCCACTCCACAGCCCTCTGAGGACACACACCCACTCCACAGCACTCTGAGGACACACACCCACTCCACAGCACTCTGAGGACACACACCCACTCCACAGCACTTTGAGGACACACACCCACTCCACAGCACTCTGAGGACACACACCCACTCCACAGCACTCTGATGACCCACACCCACTCCACAGCACTCTGAGGACACACACCCACTCCACAGCACTCTGAGGACACACACCCACTCCACAGCACTCTGAGGACACACACCCACTCCACAGCACTCTGAGGACACACACCCACTCCACAGCACTCTGAGGACACACACCCACTCCACAGCACTCTGAGGACACACACTCACTCCACAGCACTCTGATGACACACACCCACTCCACAGTACTCTGATGACACACACCCACTCCACAGCACTCTGATGACACACACCCACTCCACAGCACTCTGAGGACACACACCCACTCCACAGTACTCTGATGACACACACCCACTCCACAGCACTCTGATGACCCACACCCACTCCACAGCACTCTGAGGACACACACCCACTCCACAGCACTCTGATGACACACACTCACTCCACAGCACTCTGATGACCCACACTCACTCCACAGCACTCTGAGGACACACACCCACTCCACAGCACTCTGAGGACACACACCCACTCCACAGCACTCTGAGGACACACACCCACTACACAGCACTCTGATGACCCACACTCACTCCACAGCACTCTGATGACCCACACCCACTCCACAACACTCTGAGGACACACACCCACTCCACAGCACTCTGATGACACACACCCACTCCACAGCACTCTGATGACACACACCCACTCCACAGCACTCTGAGGACACACACGCACTACACAGCACTCTGATGACCCACACTCACTCCACAGCACTCTGATGACCCACACCCACTCCACAGCACTCTGATGACACACACCCACTCCACAGCACTCTGAGGACACACACACACTCCACAGCACTCTGATGACACACACTCACTCCACAGCACTCTGATGACCCACACTCACTCCACAGCACTCTGATGACCCACACCCACTCCACAGCACTCTGAGGACACACACCCACTCCACAGCACTCTGATGACACACACCCACTCCACAGCACTCTGAGGACCCACACCCACTCCACAGCACTCTGATGACACACACCCACTCCACAGCACTCTGATGACCCACACCAACTCCACAGCACTCTGACGACCCACACCCACTCCACAGCACTCTATAATTCAACACAGGAGCAGCTTCAGTAGCAGGTCCATCCTGCCCAGATGTTCCACAGAGAGGTTTAGACGGTCATTTCTACTGACAGCCAGGAGGCTTTTTATTGCGTGTAATTGATTAACTGTTTATGAGGTCTCTCTATAGGAAAATGTCGTTGCCTGTTTCCCCCCAGTATGGGATAGAAAACAACACTTGAATCAGGCTATTCTTTTAGGGAGACTATGGTTGGTGCAGGGGCCTTTATATGTCTTAATGTGTTGGTCATTGTTGCGTGTCCTGTCATTGTATGTCATTGATGATGCCTGCGGGGATAAAACAGTTTCCCATGTTGGGATGAATAAAGTAATACTATACTCTAATCTAATCTACACACAGGGGTAGTCACCACACACACACACACACACACACACACACACATACAGGAATAGAGACATACAGTGGATTCGGAAAGTATTCAGACCCTCTGACTTTTTCCCACATGTTGTTACGTTACAGCCTTATTCTAAAATTGATGAAATTGTTTTTTTCACTCTTCAATCTACACATAATACCCCATAATGACAAAGCGAAAGCAGGTTTTTAGAAATGTTTGCAAATGTATTACAAAAAAAACGGAAATATCACATTTACATAAGTATTCACACCCTTTACTCTGTACTTTGTTGAAGCACCTTTGGCAGCGATTACAGCCTTGAGTCTTCTTGGGTATGACGCTACAAGCTTGGCACACCTGTATTTGGGGAGTTTCTCCCATTATTCTCTGCAGATCCTCTCAAGCTCTGTCAGGTTGGATGGGGAACGTCGCAGCACAGCTATTTTCAGGTCTCTCCAGAGATGTTCGATCAGGTTCAAGTCCGGGCTCAAGTCCGGGCCACTCAAGAACATTCAGAGACTTGTCCCGAAGCCACTCCGTCGTTGTCTTAGCTGTGTGCTTAGGGTCGTTGTCCTGTTGGAAGGTGAACCTTCGCCCCAAACTGAGGTCCTGAGCACTCTGAGGCAGGTTTTCATCAAGGATCTCTTTTTGCTCTGTTCATCATTCCCTCAATACTGACTATAGTCTCCCAGTCCCTGCCGCTGAAAAACATCCCCACAGCATGATGCTGCCACCACCATGCTTCACCGTAGGGATGGTGCCAGGTTTCCTCCAGACGTGATGCTTGGCATTCAGGGCACAGAGTTCAATCCAGAGAATCTTGTTTCTCATGGTCTGAGAGTCCTTTTGGTGCTGTCATGTGCCTTTTACTGAGGAGTGGCTTCCGTCCGGCCACTCTACCAAATAGGCCTGATTGGTGGAGTGCTGCAGAGATGGTTCTCCTTCTAGGGCGGCAGGTAGCCTATTGGTTCGAGCGTTGGGCCAGTAGCCAAAAGGTTACTGGATCGAATCCCCGAACTGACATGGTAGAAATCTGTCGTTCTGCCCCTGAGCAAGGCAATTAACCCTCTGTTCCCCGGTAGGCCGTCATTGTAAATAAGAATTAGTAGTTAAATAAAGTTTTTTTTAAAAATATATATATATTCTCCCTTCTCCACAGAGGAACTCTGGAGCTCTGTCAGAGTGACAACTGTGTTCTTGTTCACCTCCCTGATCAAGACACTTCTCCCCCGATTGCTCAGTTTGGCCGGGCGGCCAGCTCTAGGAAGAGTCTTGGTAGTTCCAAGCTTCTTCAGTTTAAGAGTGATGGAGGACACTGTGTTCTTGGGGACCTTCAACGCTGCGGCAAATTTTTGGTACCCTTCCCCAGATCTGTGCCTCGACACAGTCCTGTCTCAGAGCTCTACGGACAATTTTTTCTAACTCATGGCTTGGTTTTTGCTCTGACATGCACTGTCAACTGTAGGACCTTATATAGACAGGTGTGTGCCTTTGCAAATCATGTCCAAATAATTGAATTTACCACAGGTGGACTCCAATCAAGTTGTAGAAACATCTCAAGGATGATCAATGGAAACAGGATGCACCTGAGCTCAATTTCAAGTCTTAAAGCAAAGGGTCTGAATACTTATGGAAATAAGGTGTTTCTGTGTTTTATTTTTTAATACATTTGCTAACCTTTCTGAAAACCTGCTTTCACTTTTTCATTATGGGGTATTGTGTGTAGATTGATGAGGGAAAAATATAATTTAATACATTTAAAGGCTGTAATGTAACAAAACGTGGAAACAGTCAAGGGGTCTGAATACTTTCCGAATGCACTGTATGTACACACCCACACAGACACACCCTCTCACACCCTGACTCTAAAAGGGGGGGACGGGGGCAGGGCAGTCTGTGTTCATCTTTGATGTGTAGGATGTAGCTAGTTCAAGTCAGGATGGGGGCAGCCATGGTAGTATGGAGGGTATTCCTCTTTGCCCCTGACCATGCTACCTTGCTGGCTTCTCATTGGTCCTGCTGGAGGTCACCACGGGGGTCAGGCCCGAGGACTTCAAAGCCGACTGGACTCCCAACATTTTTAGACCAACTTTATAATATAGAGTACCTCAGTCTGCACTGTGGTATGGTTATCAATGCAGTAGACGTTGTAGTCACAAACTCAGCAAAAAAAAGAAATGTCCTCTCACTGTCAATTGCGTTTATTTTCAGAATACTCAACATGTGTAAATATTTGTATGAACATAACAAGATTCAACAATTGAGACATAAACTGAACAAGTTCCACAGACGTGACTAACAGAAATTGAATACTGTGTCCCTAAACAAAGGGGGGGGGGGGGGGGGGGGGGGTCAAAATCAAAAGTAACAGTATCTGGTGTGGCCACCAGCTGCATTAAGTACTACAGTGCATCTCCTCCTCATGGACTGCACCAGATTTGCCAGTTCTTACCGTGAGATTTTACCCCACTCTTCCACCAAGGCACCTGCAAGTTCCCGGACATGTCTGGGGGGAATGGCCCAAGCCCTCGCCCTCCGATCGAACAGGTCCCAGACGTGCTCAATGGGATTGAGATGCGGGCTCTTCACTGGCCATGGCAGAACACTGACATTCCTGTCTTGCAAGAAATCACGCACAGAACGAGCAGTATGGCATGGTCATGCTGGAGGGTTGATGTCAGGATGAGCCTGCAGGAAGGGTACCACATGAGGGAGGAGGATGTCTTCCCTGTAACGCACAGCGTTGAGATTGCCTGCAATGACAACAAGCTCAGTCCGATGATGCTGTGACACACTGCCCTAGACCATGACGGACCCTCCACCTCCAAATCAATCCCGCTCCAGAGTACAGGCCTCGGTGTAATGCTCATTCCTTCGAAGGTAAACGCGAATCCGACCATCACCCCTGGTGAGACAAAACCGCGACTCGTCAGTGAAGAGCACTTTTTGCCAGTCCTGTCTGGTCCAGCGACGGTGGGTTTGTGCCTATAGGCGATGTTGTTGCCGGTGATGTCTGGTGAGGACCTGCCTTACAACAGGCCTACAAGCCCTCAATCCAGCTTCTCTCAGCCTATTGCAGACAGTCTGAGCACTGATGGAGGGATTGTGCGTTCCTGGTGTAACTCGGGCAGTTGTTGCCATCCTGTACCTGTCCCGCAGGTGTGATGTTCGGATGTACCGATACTGTGCAGGTGTTGTTACACGTGGTCTGCCACTGCAAGAACGATCAGCTGTCCGTCCTGTCTTCCTGTAGCGCTGTCTTAGGCGTCTCACAGTACGGACATTGCAATTTATTGCCCTGGCCACATCTGCAGTCCTCATGCCTCCTTGCAGCATGCATAAGGCACTTTCACGCAGATGAACAGGGACCCTGGGCATCTTTATTTTGGTGTTTTTCAGAGTCAGTAGAAAGGCCTCTTTAGTGTCCTAAGTTTTCATAACTGTGACCTTAATTGCCTACCGTCTGTAAGCTGTTGGTGTCTTTGCGACCGTTCCACAGGTGCACGTTCATTCATTGTTTATGGTTCATTGAACAAGCATCGGAAACCCTTTACAATGATGATCTGTGAAGTTATTTGGATTTTTACGAATTATCTTTGAAAGACAGGGTCCTGAAAAAGGGACTTTTTTTTGTTGCTGAGTTTAGTAGTTATGTTCTCGATGTGCACACACACACATTCACACACACACACACACACACACACACACACACTTTGTATGTGAGAGTGTGATCCCCCATTCCTCTGTCTCACTTATCCTTTCCTCATTGATTAGTTCAGCTTCTAAACGTGGGAATAGTTAGAAGTTCACAGTCTCACTCACATCGTCCTACAGCACCCTGAACACCCCTGTGGAATAGAGAGAGAAGACGTGAGTAGAGGGAGGATAGGTGGAGAGAGAGGGAGGAAGGGGGAGAAAGTGAAAACTAATTAAAGTTTAGTTTTAATTGCGAGTTCTGCTGGTTGCCGGTGGGAATTCTCTGATTCCAAGAGGGATAACCTTCCCAGGTGTGTGGGAGAATTAGAGAGGGGAGGCGGGGGAGAGACGTCAAACTAGGTCTCCGTGCTCCATATGGTTTCTCTCTCCCTCTGTTTCTCTCTCCACTCGTTCTTTCTCCCTCTCGGCTTCTCTCTCTCTCCCTCCCTTTCTATTCTCAGGTTAAACAAGGCAATGTGTGATTCAGAGGTTGTTGAGACTCGTGGTTGGGTGGCTGTTTGTTTGTTGGGCTTTGTTGTGCGTGCAAGTGTGCTCCAACAGCTGCACAGTGCACACCCAATCAGCCTGGCCACATCAGGGGTGTGTACGTACAGATTTGTATGTGTGTGTGTTCTATGTGTGTATGGTACTGTATGTGTGTGTTTAGTGTGCTGGTACAGTGCCTCAAAGTATTCACACCCATTGATTTTGTCCCACATTTTGTTGGGTTAAAGCCTGAATTTAAAAAGGATTTAATTTATATATGTTTTGTCACTGGCCTACACACGATACACTATAAGGTCAAAGTGGAATTATATCTTTTGAAATTTGTATAAATTAATACAAAAGCTGAAATGTCTTGTGTCAATAAGTAGTCAACCCCTTTGTTGTGACAAGGCTAAATATGTTCAGGAGTCAAAATTTGCTTAACAAATCACATAATAAGTTGCATGGACTCACTGTGCAATAATAGTGTTTAACATGATATTTGAATGTCTAGCTCATCTCTGTACCCCACACATACAATTATCTTTAAAGTCCCTCAGTCGAGCAGTGAATTTCAAACACAGATTCAACCACAAAGACCAGGGAGCTTTTACAATTCTTCTCAAAGAATGGCACCTATTGGTAGATGGGTAAAAATAAATGTATAAGACATTGAATATCCCGTTGAGGATGGTGAAGTTATTAATTACACTTCGGATGGTGTATCAATACACCCAGTCACTACAAAGATACAGGTGTCCTTCCTAACTCAGTTGCCGGAGAGGAAGGAAACCGCTCAGAGATTTCACCATGAGGCCAATGGTGACTATATAACAGTTTAATGGCTGTGATAGGAGAAAACTGAGGATGGATCAACAACATTGTAGTTATTCCACAATACTAACCTAATTGATAAAGTGTAAAGAAGGAAGCCTGTACAGAATATAAAATATTCCAAAACATGCATCCTGTTTGCAACAAGGAACTAAAGTAATACTACAAAGAATGTGGCGAAGCAATTCACTTTTAGTCCTGAATACTTTTTAAAATTAATTTTTTATTTCACCTTTATTTAACCAGGTAGGCCAGTTGAGAACAGGTTCTCATTTACAACTGCGACCTGGCCAAGATAAAGCAAAGTAGTACGACAAAAACAACAACACAGAGTTACACATGGGATAAACAAACGTACAGTCAATAACACAATAGAAAAATCTGTATACAGTGTGTGCAAATGAAGTAAGGAGGTAAGGCAATAAATAGGCCAATAGTGGCGAAGTAATTACAATTTAGCAATTTACACTGGGGTGATATATGTGCAGATGAGGATGTGCAAGTAGAAATACTGGTGTGCAAAAGAGCAGAAAAACAAAAACAAGATGATGTAGGTAGTTGGATGGATGGGCTATTTACAGATGGGCCGTGTACAGCTGCAGCGATCGGTAAGCTGCTCTTGACAGCTGACACTTAAAGTTAGTGAGGGAGATATAAGTCTCAAACTTCAGTGATTTTTGCAATTCGTTCCAGTCATTGGCAGTAGAGAACTGGAAGGAAAGGCGGCCAAAGTAGGAATTGGCTTTGGGGGTGACCAGTGAGATATACCTGCTGGAGCGTGTGCTACGGGTGGGTGTTGCTATGGTGACCAGTGAGCTGAGATAAGGCGTAGCTTTACCTAGCAAAGACTTATAGATGACCTGGAGCTAGTGGGTTTGGCGACGAATATGTAGTGAGGGCCAGCCAACGAGAGCATACAGGTCGCAGTGGTGGGTAGTATATGGGGCTTGGTGACAAAACGGATGGCACTGTGATAGACTACATCCAGTTTTCTGAGTAGAGTGTTGGAGGCTATTTTGTAAATGGCATCGCCGATGTCAAGGATCGGTAGGATAGTCAGTTTTACGAGGGTATGTTTGGCAGCATGAGTGAAGGATGCTTTGTTGCGAAATAGGAAGCAGATTCTAGATTTAATTTTGGATTGGAGATGCTTAATGTGAGTCTGGAAGGAGAGTTTACAGTCTAGCCAGACACCTAGGTATTTATAGTTGTCCACATATTCTAAGTCAGAACCATCCTAGTGATGCTAGTCGGGCGGGCGGGTGCGAGCAGCGATCGGTTGAAGAGCATGCATTTAGTTTTACTTGCATTTAAGTCCAGTTCGAGGCCACGGAAGGAGTGTTGTATGGCGTCGAAGCTCGTTTGGAGGTTTGTTAGCACAATGTCCAAAGAAGGGCCAGATGTATACAGAATGGTGCCATCTGCGTAGAGGTGGATCAAAGAATCACCCACACCAAGAGCGACATCATTGATATATACAGAGAAACGAGTCGGTCCGAGAATTGAACCCTGTGGCACCCCCATAGAGACTGCCGGAGGTCCGGACAATAGGCCCTCCGATTTAGCACACTGAACTCTATCTGAGAAGTAGTTAGTGAACCAGGCGAGAATACAAAGTGTTATGTTTGGGTCAAATCCAATACAACGCATTACTGAGTACCACTCTCCATATTTTCACGTATGTTATGGGTATTCTAATAATCGTTAAGGACTGGGCCGTTTTTCAGGATAAAAAATTCACTCCTAGAGGAAAACCTGGTTCAGTCTGCTTTCTACCAGACACTGGGAGATGAATTCACCTCTCAGCAGGACAACAATATAAAACTCAAGGCCAAATATACACTGGAGTTGGTTATTTTATGTTTTATTTAACCAGGCAAGTCAATTAAGGACAAATTCTTATTTACAATGACGGCCTAGGAACAGTGTGTTAACTGCCTTGTTCAGAACAACAGATTTTGACCTTGTCAGCTCTGGGATTCGATCTAGCAACCTTTCCGGTTACTGGGCCAACGCTCTAACCACTAGGCTACCTGCTGCTTACCAGGAAGACAGTGAATGTTCCTAATTGGCTGAGTTACAGCTTTGACTTAAATCTACTTGAAAATCTATGGCAAGACCTGAAAATGTTTGTCTAGCAATGATCAACAACCAATTTGTCAGAGCTTGGAGAATTTTGAAAAGAATCATGGGTAAATGTTGCACAATCCAGGTGTGGAAAGCTCTTACAGATTTACCCAGAAAGACTCACAGCTGTAATCGCTTCTGAAGGTGCTTCTACAACGTATTGACTCAGGGTTGTGAATACTTATGTAAATGAGATATATTTCATTTTCAATAAATCTGCAAAAATGTCTAAACTTGTTTCCACTTTGTCATTATGGGATATTGTGTGTAGATGTGTGAGAGAAATGATTTAAGCAATTTTAAATTCATGCTGTAACAACAAAATGTGGAATAAGTCGAGAGGAACGAATACTTTATGACGACACTGTATGAATGTCATGTGTAGTTGAGTGTGTGTGTGTGGTTTTCCATGTGCGCCTGAATGCTTTTGTAGTTCTATCTGTGTACAATATACTGTATATAGCATATCACTGTACCTGTGCACGTGACATTAAAACTTAAAACTCTCCCCGCCCCATATGTATTTTAGTGTACTGTATAGCATTGTGTACCACAGTGCAGCTACAGCATGCATTGCATACGGAGTATAAATTACACTTCTAAAAATACCCTGTAAACCAGTTCACCCCCTCCTTACGCCCTGGGCCGGATAACTCCCTCCCTGCTCGGATCGCTCCACCCTGTCATGAAATGCAAGCTGTTCCTGTTGTACATTCCACATGCTAAAGGAAGGAACCAACTCCCCAAAGAAGAGGGGGGGGCTCCATTTTTTTGTCCCAAGGTAGCCCCTTGTATAAACGAGATGATTCCTAGCTAACTCCTATGTGAGGTTAGGTGTGTAGTTTAAAGGAGTTGTGTCATTGTTCCGTTGGGCGTTCCCCAAGACTCTGTCCCGAGGTCCCTTTCATTTTGCTTTGTTGTGCGTATCTGTGTGTCTTGTGTGTGTGTCTGCACAAGTGCATGCGTTTGTGTAGTGTGTTTGCATTGAAGCGTGCCCGCGTTTGTGTGTGTGTGTGTGGCCCCAGGCTGTTGTCAGGCAGATCTGAGTTAGCCCAGCTGGCTCGAGTGTAGGTAGCAACGTACCTCCTGAAGGAAGAAAAGAGGAGGAAACAGAGCACGCGCATTCCTCAACGCACACTGAACATGGCCACAGGGGAACTGCAAGCACAGCAAGACTTCTCCTCCCTTCCCTCGTTCCTCCCACTCTAACTCGTATATCTCTCTCTCTCTGTCTCTCCCTGTTTCATACTCCTCACCCCCCCTTTCCCTAATACCCCTCTCTCTATCTCTCTCTGCCTGCTGCCAGACCATAGCAGGGAGATGATCTCGGGAAGAATTCCAGAATGTTGGAATCCAGGGGATTATACTTAGAAGGAAATCTTGAATGATGGAATATTTAGGGTTTAGCAGAAATGTTTTGACTTTTTTGCTGTTTGGCTCTTGTGAGTGTGATGTCATTATTATGACATATGACCATCCCCTAATCCCATGCATACACACATAAACACACACCAACACGCTCGGATCAACAGGCGCTTAGCCTAAACAGGAAATGCTGGGGTTCCCGTGTGTTTCTGCAGATGTTCTTTGTTGTGATCTCATGTATAGATGAGATGGTCCACTGCATTATGTACAGTGCCTTCAGAAAGCCTGAATTAAGAAATGGATTAAATGTTTTTTCTCTCACTCATCTACACACACTAACCCACAATGACACACTAACACACACGTGAAAACATGTTTTTAGAAATTTTTAGCAAATGTATTGAAAATGAAATATAGAAATGTCAAATGTACATAAGTATTCACACCCCTGAGTCAATACATGTTAGAATCACCTTTGGCAGTGATTACAGCTGTGAGTCTTTCTGGGTACGTCTCTAAGAGCTTTGCACACCTGGATTGAACGATATTTGCACATTATTCTTGAAAGAATGATTCAAGCTCTGTCAAGTTGGTTGTTGATCTTTGCTAGACAGCCATTTCCAAGTCTTGACATACATTTTCAAGAAGATTTAAGTCAAAACTGTACCTATTCAGGAACATTCAATGTCGTCTTGGTAAGCAACTCCAGTGTATATTTGGCCTTGTGTTTTAGTTTATTGTACTACTGAAAAGTGAATTTGTCTCCCAGTGTCTATTGGAAAGCAGACTGAACTAGGTCTTCATGTAGGGTTTTGCTTGTTCTTAGCTCTATTCCGTTTCTTTTTATCCAAGAAAAAACTCCTTTGTCCTTGCCTGATGACAAGCATACCCATAACATGATGCAGCCATTGCCATACTTGAAAATATGAAGAATGGTACTCAGTGATGTGTTGTGTTGGATTTGCTCGAAACAACTCTTTGTATTCAATACCAAGTTAAATTGTATGCCAATTTTTATTGCAGTTTTAATTTAGTGCTTTGTTGCAAACAGGATACATGTTTTGGAATATTTTATATTCTGTATAGACTCCCTTCTTTTCACTCTGTCATTTAGGTTAGTATTGTGAAGTAACTACAATGTTGTTGATCCATCCTCAATTTTCTCCTATCACATACATTAAACTCTGTAACTGTGTTAATGTCACCATTGTCCTCGTGGTGCAATCCCTGAGCGGTTTCCTTCCTCTCCGGTAACTGAGTTAGGAAGGACTCCTGTATCTTTGTAGTGACTGGGTGTATTGGTACACCATCCATAGTGTAATTAATAACTTCACCATGCTCAAAGGGATATTCAATGTATTTTTTGATTGTTACCTATCTACCAATAGGTGCCCTTCTTTACGAGGCACTGGGAAACCTCCCTGGTCTTTGTGGTAGAATCTGTATATGAAATGCACTGCTCAACTGAGAGACCTTATAGATAATTGTATGTTTGGGGTACAGAGATGAGGTAGTCATTCAAAAATCTATTATTATTGCACACAGAGTGAGTGCATGCTACTTATTATGTGACTTGTTAAGCAAATTTTGACTCCTGCACTTATTTAGCAAAGGGTTTGAATACTTATTGACTCGAGACATTTCAGCTTTTCGTTTTTAATTAATTTGTAAAAAAGAAAAAATATAATAATAATAATAATCATCTCAAAACATAATTCTACTTTGACATTATGCGCTATTGTTTGTAGGCCGGCGACACAAAATCTCCATTGAATCCATTTTAAGTTCAAGCTGTAACACGACAAAATGTGGTTCAAGTCGAGGGGTGTGGATCCTTTCTGAGTGAGGCTACATGACCGTAGTTTTGCATGGCTATGTTGAGGAAATACAGGCTTCATGTATACGCTTCTACTGTACAACTGAGGCATGCTAAGTCACGGTGTGTGTGTGTGTGTGTGTGTGTGTGTGTGTCCTGTGTGTCCTGTGTGTCTGTCTGTGTCTTGGCTGGCTAAGTGGAGGGCATAATGGCTGTCTCCACTAGCAGCAGTAATCAGTATAACTCCTGGACGCTCATTAGGTGTGTGTGTGTGCGTTTGCGTGTGTGTGTGTGTGTGTGTGTGTGTGTGTGTGTGTGTGTGTGTGTGTGTGTGTGTGTGTGTGTGTGTGTGTGTGTGTGTGTGTGTGTGTCCGTCCGCGCGCCCGCCGAATAACTATCAGTGGTAAGCAGGGGACTGCTCTTAGAACCGTAGCATTATTAGTCTGGACGGACCAGCCTCACAGACCTAGTCACACACACCCTGCCTGCAGTTATGTTCTAATGTGCTGGGGATTAGTAGTGCAACAGGGTGTGTTGCGACGGAACTAAACCAGTTTGTTTACTCATCGAAGTCAGGACACTGACTTTCATACACTTCTCTAGACGCTACACTTCAGTATGTACACAACTTACCATCAGATTCTGTCAGTGTGTGTTATTCAAAGCCGTTGTGTGCTTGTGTTACAGGTACAGGCGATACCTGGCCCACGCAGGTACACACCCACGCATTGAACACACGCGGTGGGAGGACGACTGTGGCAGGTGAGAGGAATAGAGGTGTGTGTGTGTGTGTGTCCTAATAGATTAGCACTGCTGTGTCAGTTGGTTGGCTGAGCCAGGAGCTGGAAATGGGCTGAGAGTCCCTTGTTGAAACCAGACATCCCATTGTCCACCCCACACACACACACACACACACACACACAGGCACAGACACACATTCGCTTAAAGACTCACACGTACTGTACACACACCTGCTGGGTTCCACCATTCTGTCTCTATTCAGGGGAGACGAAGGAGAAGAGTGGGAGGAGGGAACGGAGCATGCGGAGTGGGGGGGGGGGGGGTTAGTCACTCAGACAGGTATTCACACAGCTCAGGTCATGCTGGGAGGGAGGGAGGGAGAGATAGAGAGGACAGCTCAGGTCATGCTGGGAGGAAGGGAGGGAGTGATAGAGAGGGAGAGAGAGGGAGTGATAGAGAAGGAGGGATGGATGGAGAGGGAGGGGGGGGTGGAGGGTGAGGGATGGAGAGGGAGGGAGGGAGGGATGGAGAGGGAGGGAGGGATGGAGAGGGAGGGAGACAAAGAAAAACAGATGATAAAGTAGAAGGAGGAGGCAGACGGAGAGATGAATAGTGATAGCCAGCTCTGTATTCTCCTGTCACCTCTCCCCTCTCGCCCCCCCCCCCCCTCTTCTTGTTCTCCCCCTTTCTTTGTGAACAGATGGGTGGAGGTATCCGATTTGAATGAAAGACTATTGAAAAGGAGGCTATGAAAAGACCACGACCAACAGCCAGCTCCACACACATACACACACCTTCACAATCACTATCACACACTCACTATCACACACTTTTGCTCGAACATGTGTAGCCTACCTGCACGAACACACACATACATATTCAAACTCTCTCTCTCTCTCTCTCTCTCTCTCTCTCTCTCTCTCTCTCTCTCTCTCTCTCTCCTCCCTCTCTCTTTGTTCAGGTTGCTGTTGTGCTCTGCCTGCTGTTCTCCCACTAGACTGTCTGTCTGATGGTGATGTACTACATGTCAACATGACATGTTTCAGACATGTTGTGTACTGCACACTTAGCTTTGTGGATCAACCAGCTCTCGAAGAACCGCTGTAACCCCTAAATGTGAAGTGAGTGTGTGTCCGTGTGTGTGTTTGTGTGTGTGTGTACCATATGAGAACGTGTCTGATATTTGGTCCTCTATAGGTTGCTCTCTGGTTGAACAGGCTTTACATTTCTCCACCTGTCATCAACAGCATTGTACACAGACGCACACGCACACACACACATGCCGCACACACACACACACACACACACTTAAGACTTAGTGACGAGACGTTGTGTTTTGACAGAGAGGCCGAGGAATGAGATAAATAGGAGGAAGGAAGGGATGAGAGACAGAGAGAAAAGGGAGGGGGGGGGGGGTGCCATTGAAAAGAAGGCCATTTGTACTGATTGTGAATTCATCACATCTACTATCACATCTACTATCACATCTACTATCACTCATGATAGATAGGTAGTATCTATACAGCGGATGTCTTTCTCTCTACCATGTGACATGATGACAGCGAGAACCAAAGGGAATGGGATATAGGACATTTTTGGAAAAGAGAGAGAGAGAGAGAGTGGTCGAGAGAGGGGGGGTGAGAGAAAATGAGAGGGACTGGAGAGGGAGGGAGAGAGCTGGAGAGGGACAGAGAATACTAGAGGGAGAATGAGAGAGCTGGAGAGGGACAGAGAATACTAGAGGGAGAAGGAGAGAGCTGGAGAGGGACAGAGAATACTAGAGGGAGAAGGAGAGAGCTGGAGAGGGACAGAGAATACTAGAGGGAGAATGAGAGAGCTGGAGAGGGACAGAGAATACTAGAGGGAGAATGAGAGAGCTGGAGAGGGACAGAGAATACTAGAGGGAGAAGGAGAGAGCTGGAGAGGGACAGAGAATACTAGAGGGAGAAGGAGAGAGCTGGAGAGGGACAGAGAATACTAGAGGGAGAAGGAGAGCTGGAGAGGGACAGAGAATACTAGAGGGAGAAGGAGAGCTGGAGAGGGACAGAGAATACTAGAGGGAGAATGAGAGAGCTGGAGAGGGACAGAGAATACTAGAGGGAGAAGGAGAGAGCTGGAGAGGGACAGAGAATACTAGAGGGAGAAGGAGAGCTGGAGAGGGACAGAGAATACTAGAGGGAGAATGAGAGAGCTGGAGAGGGACAGAGAATACTAGAGGGAGAAGGAGAGAGCTGGAGAGGGACAGAGAATACTAGAGGGAGAAGGAGAGGGACAGAGAATACTAGAGGGAGAATGAGAGAGCTGGAGAGGGACAGAGAATACTAGAGGGAGAATGAGAGAGCTGGAGAGGGACAGAGAATACTAGAGGGAGAATGAGAGAGCTGGAGAGGGACAGAGAATACTAGAGGGAGAATGAGAGAGCTGGAGAGGGACAGAGAATACTAGAGGGAGAATGACAGAGCTGGAGAGGGATAGAGAATACTAGAGGGAGAATGAGAGAGCTGGAGAGGGACAGAGAATACTAGAGGGAGAATGACAGAGCTGGAGAGGGATAGAGAATACTAGAGGGAGAAGGAGAGAGCTGGAGAGGGACAGAGAATACTAGAGGGAGAAGGAGAGAGGGATAGAGGGAGAAGGAGAGAGGGAGAGGGAGAAGGAGAGAGAATACCAGAGGGAGAAGGAGAGAGAGAGCGGGAGAGAGGTGTCGTGAGGAATAGCGCTGATACCAGTGCTAATTGAACACAGCTGTAACTCGTTAAACATTAATTGCCAATTAATCAGACTGCCTGCTCCCAGTTGAGTACACCTTTAAAAAAGAACAGAGAGAATGAGGGAATGAAAAAAAGATGGAAAAAAAATACAGAAATTGAATTATTTACTGCGTCAAGAGGAAAGCCTGTTTGAGTTTTCTCTCTTTCTCTCTATTTCAGTGGCTCTCTGCTTCCTTCTGTCCATTCATCTAGTTTTTTCTGCCTCTCTTTCTCTCCGCTTCCCTCCTTTCATTCCCGTCTGCAGTCCTTCCTCTCTGTGGAGAGAAGGATCCTATAAAAGAGGAAGTGCTTCAGGGGAAACGGGGGATGAGGAGGAGGGAAGGAAACTGAAAGAGGGAAGAATGTATAGGACGGGGCATTAACTCACGCTTGAATGTGATTGGGAAGTATGCGTGGTGGGACTGGGCGTGAGCAGGGTTGCGTGCGCCGGTGTGTCTGTGCATCGTGCCTGCTGTAGACACCTGTGTGTGTGTGTGTGTGTGTGTGTGTGTGTGTGTGTGTGTGCGTGCGTGCGTGCGTGCGTGCGTGCGTGCGTGCGTGCGTGCGTGCGTGCGTGCGTGCGTGCGTGCGTGCGTGCGTGCGTGCGTGCGTGCGTGCGTGCGTGCGTGCGTGCGTGCGTGCGTGTAAATCAAATTGTATTGGTTTCATACACATGGTTAGCAGATGTTAATGCGAGTGTAGCAAAATGCTTGTGCTTCTAGTTCCGACTATGCAGTAAAATCTAATAAGGAATCGAACAAATTCACAACAACTACCTTATTCACACAAATACACACAAATGTAAAGAGATGAATAAGAATATGTACATATACAGTTAGAATATGTACATGTAAATAGATGGTCGTGCAGCATAGGCAAGATGCAGTAGATGGTACAGAATACAGTAAATACAAATGAGATGAGTAATGTAGGATATGTAAACATTATTAAAAAGTGGCATTATTTAAAGTGACTAGATACCTTTATTAAATCTGTTTATTAAAGTGGCCAGAGATTTGAGTCTGTATGTTGGCAGCAGCCTCTATGTTAGTGATGGCTGTTTAACAGTCTGATGGCCTTGAGATAGAAGCTGTTTTTCAGTTTCTCGGTCCCCGCTTTGATGCACCTGTACTGACCTCGCCTTCTGGATGATAGCGAGGTGAACAGGCAGTGGCTCGGGTGGTTGTTGTCCTTGAGGATCTTTTTGGCCTTCCTGTGACATCGGGTGCTGTAGGTGTCCTGGAGGGCAGGTAGTTTGACCCCGGTGATGTGTTGTGCAGACCGCACTACCCTCTGGAGAGCCTTGCGGTTGAGGGCGGTGCAGTTGCCGTACCAGGCGGTGATACAGCCCGACAGGATGCTCTCGATTGTGCATCTGTAGAAGTTTGTGAGTGCTTTTGGTGACAAGCCAAATGTCTTCAGCCTCCTGAGGTTGAAGAGGCGCTGTTGCGCCTTCTTCACCACGCTGTCTGTGTGGGTGGACCATTTCAGTTTGTCCGTGATGTGTACGCAGAGGAACTTAAAACTTACTACCCTCTCCACTACTGTCCCGTCGATGTGGATAGGGGGGTGCTCCCTCTGCTGTTTCCTGAAGTCCACAATCATCTCCTTTGTTTTGTTGACATTGAGTGTGAGGTTATTTCCCTGACACCACACTCCGAGGGCCCTCACCCCCTCCCTGTAGGCCATCTCGTCGTTGTTGGTAATCAAGCCAACCATTGTAGTGGTCTGCAAACTTGATGATTGAGTTGGATGCGTGCATGGCAGTCACGCAGTCATGGGTGAACAGGGAGTACAGGAGAACGCACCCTTGTGGGGTCCCAGTGTTGAGGCTCAGCAGGGTGGAGATGTTGTTTCCTACCTTCACCACCTACCTTCACCACCTGGGTGCGGCCCGTCAGAAGGTCCAGGACCCAGTTGCACAGGGTGGGGTTCAGACCCCGGGTCTCAAGCTTAATGACGAGTTTGGAGGGTACTATGGTGTTGAATGCTGAGTTGTAGTCAATGAACAGCATTCTCACATAGGTGTTCCTCTTGTCCAGATGGGATAGGACAGTGTGATGGCAATTGCATCGTCTGTGGATCTATTGGGGCGGTAAGCAAATTGGAGTGGGTCTAGGGTGTCAGGTAGGGTGGAGGTGATATGGTCCTTGTCTAGCCTCTCAAAGCACTTCATTATTACAGAAGGGAATGCTACGGGGCGATAGTCATTTAGTTCAGTTACCTTCGCTTTCTTGGGAACAGGAACAGTGGTGGCCATCTTGAAGCATGTGGGAACAGCAGACTGGGATAGGGAGAGATTGAATATGTCCGGTAATACTCCAGCCAGCTGGTCTGCTCTTGCTCTGAGGACGCGGCTAGGGATGCCGTCTGGGTCAGCAGCCTTGCGAGGGTTAACACGTTTAAATGTTTTACTCACGTTGTCCACGGAGAAGGAGAGCCCACAGGCTTTGGTAGCGGGCCGTGTCAATGGCTCTGTATTGTCCTCAAAGCGAGCAAAGAAGTTGTTTAATTTGTCTGGGAGCAAGACGTCAATGTCCGCGACAAGGCTGGTTTTCTTTTTGTAATCCGTGATTGACTGTAGACTCTGCCACACACGTCTCGTGTTTGAGCCGTTGAATTGCGAACTAACCAGACCTGGGTTCAAATACTATCTGAACTCTTTCAAATACTTTGAGCGTTCACTTTAGCCTGCTTGGAGTGCCTGGTGGGCGGGGTATGCACTTTTGGGCCTGTTCTATTGGTTCCATTCCATCATGCAAGCTCAATTAAGGACAGCTAAAGTATATTTAATGATTTTAAATAGTATTTGGACCCAGGTTGGGTACTATCTTCCAGCAGACCAGACATGAGTCCCAAATGGCACCATGTCCCTATATAGTGCACTACTTTTGACCTGAGTCATGGGAATAGAGTCCCATTTGGGAAGCAGACAGGTCTGGCCTGTGGATCCAGTGAGTCTGGCTCTAACCCTGTTATAAAACTGATTACAGCAGCACTGATAACACTGTGGACTGTACACTCACTGACACACAATCGCCCTCTCTCTCTCTCTCTCTCTCCCTCTCTCTCTCTCTCTCTCTCTCTCTCTCTCTCTCTGTGTGTTACCCTTACTTTTCAATTCAATTCAGGGCTTTATTGGCATGGAAAACATATGTTTACACTGCCAAAGCAAGTGGAATAGATAATAAACAAAAGTTAAATAAACAGTCAGAAATGAACAGTCAACATTACACTCACAAAAGTTCCAAAAGAATAAAGACATTTCAAATGTTATATTGTTGGATATGTACACTGTTGTAATGATGTGCAAATAGTTGAAATACTAAAGGGAAAATAAATAAACATAAATATGGGTTGTATTTACAATGGTGTTTGTTCTTCACTGGTTGACCTTTTCTTGTGGCAACGAGTCACAGATCGTGCTGCTGTGATGGGACACTGTGGTATTTCACCCAATAGATATCGGAGTTGATCAAAATCGGGTTTGTTTTCGAATTCTTTGTGGATCTGTGTAATCTGAGGGAAATATGTGTCTCTAATATGGTCATACATTTGGCAGGAGGTTAGGAAGTGCAGCTCAGTTTCTCCTCATTTTGTGGGCAGTGTGCACATAGACTGTCTTCTCTTGAAAGCCAGGTCTGCCTTCTGCAGCCTTTCTCAATAGCAAGGCTATTCTCACTGAGTCTGTACATAGTCAAATCTTTCCTTAGTTTTGGGTCAGTCACAGTGGTCATGTATTCTGCCACTGTGTACTCTCTGTTTAGGGTCAAATAGCATTCCAGTTTGCTCTATTTTTTGGTTAATTCTTTCCATTGTTTCAAGTAATTATCTTTTTGTTTTCTAATGATTTGGTTGGGTCTAATTGTGTTGCTGTCCTGGGGCTCTGTGGGGTCTGTTAGTGTTTGTGACCAGGAACAGCTTGCTTAGTGGACTCTTCTCCAGGTTAATCTCTCTGTGGGTGATGGCTTTGTTATGGAAGGTTTGGGAATCACTTCCTTTTTGGTGGTTGTCGAATTGAACTTCTCTTTTCTGGATTTTGATAATTAGTGAGTACCGGCCTAATTCTGCTCTGCATTATTTGGTGTTCTACGTTGTACACGGAGGATATTTTTGCTGAATTCTGCATGTCTCAATTTGGTGTTTGTCCCATTTTGTAAATTCTTGGTTGGTGAGCGGACCCCAGACCTCACAACCAAGGGCAACGGGCTCTATAACTGATTCTAGTATTATTATTTTTTTTATCCTAATTGGGATGTCGAATTTTATGTTCCTTTTGATGGCGTAAAAGACCCTTATTGCCTTGTCTCTCAGATTGTTCACATCTTTGTTGAAGTTACCTGTGGCGCTGATGTTTAGGCCGAGGTACACTACATAGCCAAACGTAGCTGGACACCCCTTCAAATTAGGGGATTTGGCTATTTCAGCTACTGTCACGCCTGCTCCCGCTCCCCCTCTCGGCTACCCATCATTATGCACACCTGTCACCATCATTACGCGCATCAGTGCTCATTGGACTCACCTGGACTCCTTCACTTTGTTGTTTGCCCCCTCTATATCTGTCTGTTCCTCAGTTTGTTCCCCGTTTCATGTCCGCTATTTATTAAATGTTCACTCCCTGTACTTGCTTTTTGTCTCCCAGCGTCTGTCCTTACAGAATGCTAACACCACAATTTGACGCATCAGGGAGTTTTTGTTTTTGTTGGTGACGTCGGGTCTGGGTGCAGCGGTCTCGTCGGGTTTCCACACCTTTAGCTGGCTTGAGAAATTTGCTTGCCTCTGTTGGCTCGTCAGACTCCCACGCATCAGCCGGCTTGTCGGGCTCCCACGCCTCAAACGGCTTGTCGGGCTCCCGTGCCTCAGCCGGCTCGCCAGGCTTCCACGCCTCAGCCGGCTTGTCCGACTCTCATGTCTCAGCCGGCCCGTCACGCTCGACCAGGTGGGACGCCGGGTGGGGCCCCTAGAGGGGGGGGTACTGTCACACCTGCTTCCGTGAGCTCCAGGCTTCCCATCATTACACACACCTGTCACCATCATTACGCGCATCAGCACTCATTGGACTCACCTGGACTCCTTCACTTTGTTGATTGCCCCCTCTATATCTATCTGTTCCTCAGTTTGTTCCCCGTGTCAGTATTTTATGTTGTTTTGTTTCCACTGTCCAGACGCTGTCCATGTTCTGTTTCATGTCCGTTGTTTATTAAATGTTCACTCCCTGTACTTGCTTCTCGTCTCCCAGCGTCTGTCCTTACAGCTACACCCGTTGTTGACAGGTGTATAAAATCGAACACACAGCCATGCAATCTCCATAGACAAACATTGGCAGTACTGAAGAGCTAAGTGACTTTCAACGTGGCACCATCATAGAATACCACCTTTCCAACGAGTCAGTTTGTCAAATTTCTGCCCTGCAAGTGCTGCCCCAGTCTACTGTGAGTGCTGTTATTGTGAAACGTCTAGGATCAACAATGGCTCAGCCGCGGAGTAGTAGGCCACACAAGCTCACAGAACGGGACCGATGAATGCTGAAGCGCGTAGCATGTAAAAATCACGCTTCACCATCTGGCAGTCCGACGAACAAATCTGGGTTTGGCGGATGCCAGGAGAACACTACCTGGCCGAATGCATAGTGCCAACTTTAAAGTTTGCCTAGGCCCATTGGCTAGGCCCCTGAGTTCCAGTGAAAGGAAATCTTGACGCTACAGCATACAATGACATTCTAGACGATTCTGTGCTTCCAACTTTGTGGGAAAAGTTTGGGGAGGGCCCTTTCTTGCTTCAACATGACAATGCCCCCGTGCACAAAGCAAGGTCCATGCAGAAATGGTTTGTCGAGACCAGTGTATAACTTGACTGTCCTGCTCAGAGCCCCCATCTCAACCCCATTGAACATCTTTGGGATGAATTGGAACGCCGACTGCAAGTCAGGCCTAATCGCCCAACATCAGTGCCCGTCTTCACTAATACTCTTGTGGCTGAATGTTCCTACATCTAGTGGAAAGTCTTCCCAGAAGATAGGAGGTTGATATAGCAGCAAAGGGGGGACCAACTCCATATTAATGCCCATATTTTGGAATGAGACGATCGACAAGCAGGTGTCCACATACTTTTGATCATGTAGTGTATGTATAGTTTTTTGTATGCTCTAGGGCAACGGTGTCTAGGTGGAGTTTGTATTTGTGGTCCTGGCAACTGGACCTTCTTTGGAACACAATTATTTTTGTCTTACTGAGATTCACTGTCAAGGCCCAGGTCTGACATAATCTGTGCAGAAGATCCAGGTGCTGCTGGAGGCCCTCATTGGTTGGGGGACAGAAGCACCAGATCATCAGCAAACAGTAGACATTTGACTTCAGATTCTAGTAGGGTGAGGCCGAGTGCTGCAGACTTTTCTAGTGCCCTCGCTAATTCGTTGACATATATGTTGGAGAAGGTGGGGCTTAAGCTGCATCCCTATCTCACCCCACGGACCTGTGGGAAGAAATGTGTGTTTTTTGCCAATTTTAACCGCACACTTGTTGTTTGTGTACATGGATTTTATAATGTTGTATGTTTTTCCCCCAACACCACTTTCCATCAATTTGTATAGCAGACCATCATACCAAATTGAGTCAAAAGCTTTTTTGAAATCAACAAATCATGAGTAGACTTTGCCTTTGTTTTGGTTTGTTTGTTTGTCAATTAGGGTGTGCAGGGTGAATACGTGGTCTGTCGTATGGTAATTTGGCAAATAGCCAATTTGACATTTGCTCAGTACATTGTTTTCACTGAGGAAATGTACAAGTCTGCTGTTAATGAAAATGCAGATGATTTTTCCAAGGTTGCTGTTGACGCATATCCAATTGTAGTTATTGGGGTCAAATTTGTCTCCACTTTTGTGGATTGGGGTGATCAGTCCTTAGTTTCAAATTTTGGGGAATATGCCAGAGCTGAGGATGATGTTAAAGAGTTTAATTATAGCCAATTGGAATTTGTGGTCAGTATATTTTATAATTTCATTGATGATACCATCAACACCACAGGCCTTCTTTTTTTTTCTCTCTCTCTCTCTCTCTCTCTCTCTCTCTCTCTCTCTCTCTACCCCATCTCTCTGCCCTCTGTCCACCCTCCCTTCTCTTTCCCCCTCCCTTCTCTCTCGCTCAGCCCTCTCTTCTTGGCTGAAGCTCAAATATTACAAATGCTATTGCATATTGGCTGAGGGCCAAATATTGCCAGTGTCAAATCAATAGGATGTTAAATTATGTAAGAGACCCAAAGAGATGTCACTACTGACTGGCCCCGATTACACCAGATTGTTCCCCCATCCAACCTACCGCTCCGCTCACAGTACAGTATCTCTCTCTGTCCTCTATTCTCTCTGTCCCTCTTTCTCATTTTCTCTCACCAATAGTATCTCTTTTATTTATTTAGCCATGCTGGTTAAGTGTGCCTTGAATTCTAAATGAATCACTGACAGTGTCACCAACAAAGCACACCCACACCATCACACCTCCTCCTCCATGCTTCACGGTGGGAACCACACACGCGGAGATCATCCGTTCACCTACTCTGCGTCTCACAAAGACACGGCGGGTTGGAACTTGGACTCATCAGTCCTCAGGACAGATTTCCAACAGTCGAATGTCCAGTGCTTGTGCTTCTTGGTCCAAGCAAGTCTCTTCTTATTATTGGTGTCTCCACGCACGGTACAGTATCTCTCTCTGTCCTCTATTCTCTCTGTCCCTCTCTCTCTTTCTCATTTTCTCTTACCAAATAGTATCTCTCTCTGTCCTCTATTCTTTCTGTCCCTCTCTCTCTCTTTCTCATTTTCTCTTACCAAATAGTATCTCTCTTTTTTCTGTCTGTCACTTATTCTCTCTCTCTCTTTCTATCACTTATTCTCTCTCCGCCATCCTTATAATCCCTCTTTCTCTCTCTCTCTCTCTCTCTCTCTGTGTGTCATTCTCAATCAGCTTAATAGCTTAATGATGAATCAATGTTTCTTTTTTTTATTTTATTTTATCCCCTTTTCTCCCCAATTTTCGTGGTATCCAATCGCTAGTAATTACTATCTTGTCTCATCGCTACAACCCCCGTACTGGCTCGGGAGAGACGAAGGTTGAAAGCCACGCGTCCTCCGAAGCACAACCCAACCACGCCGCACTGCTTCTTAACACAGCGCGCCTCCAACCCGGAAGCCAATGTGTCGGAGGAAACACTGTGCACCTGGCCCCCTTGGTTAGCGCGCACTGCGCCCGGCCCGCCACAGGAGTCGCTGGAGCGCGATGAGACAAGGATATCCCTACCGGCCAAACCCTCCCTAACCCGGACGACGCTATGCCAATTGTGCGTCGCCCCACGGACCTCCCGGTCGCGGCCGGCTGCGACAGAGCCTGGGCGCGAACCCAGAGACTCTGGTGGCGCAGCTAGCACTGCGATGCAGTGCCCTAGACCACTGCGCCACCCGGGAGGCCCGAATCAATGTTTCTGACTGGAATCAAATGTCTGGTTGATTTATAGTCTGAACAAACCAAAAATCTTCCACACAAGAAAAAAATGACTCCATAGATATCTGGAAGTGTAATTTTTACTGAGCAGTAAAAACACGATGTATTTCGGTTGTAACATACGGTTGTATGTTTTACTTTGTACCGCAGTAACTTCTTGTTCACTCCTCTTTTCTGGTGCTCTCTCTTCCCTCTCTTCTCTGTAGGGGTGGAAGCTCTGCTCTATATGAAGCCAGTCATACGTTGAACTGATTTTCCATACGGTCACCCTCTTTACGAGCCTTCTCTCTTTCTCTCTCTCTTCCTGTGCTCGCTCTCTCTATGGGACGGAATGTCTGTCCGGTGCACGTGGCCGGTCTTGGGGGGGCCGTGTGTGTGTGTGTGTGTGTGTGCGTGTGCGTGTGCGTGTGTGTGTGTGTGTGAACACGAGAAAAATGAAACATCTCCGTGTTTGGTTGAGAAAACGGAAATGTCGGGAGTGTGTGGCTAGCAGATGAACTTACACACAGACACACACACACACACACACACACACACACACACACACACACACACACATTGGTGTCATCATCCTGCCACATTCATTGAAACACTTGCAAGTACTTACAGTAGGCACAAAACTCATCAGAACTCATTAGAACACTCACAAGTACTGTTATACTATAAGGTTTGTACACTCACAAGTACTGTTATACTTTACAGTTTGTACACTAAAAAAGTACTGTTATACTATACAGTTTGTACACTAAACAGTACTGTTATACTATACAGTTTGTACACTAAAAAGTACTGTTATACTAAACAGTTTGTACACTCACAAGTGTTTCTGCACCTTCTCTTATTGTGGATGATATAATATCTATATATTTTTATGTATTGGCTGTGTACACATATTTTCCAGATGTTATCACAGCTGCAGAGAAATGCTTATGTTTCTAGCTCCAACAGTGCAGTAATACGTAACAATACAAAACAAAACACGCAAATCCCAAACATGTAAAGAAAGGAATTATGAAATATCGGAATAATCAATGAATAAATGAGTCCAGAATATAAATATATGTACAGTACCAGTCAAAAATGTGGATGCGCCTACTCATTCCAGGGTTTTTATTTATTTAGCCATGCTAGTTAAGTATGCCTTGAATTCTAAATAAATCACTGACAGTGTCACCAGCAAAGCACCCCCACACCATCACACCTCCTCCTCCATGCTTCACAGTGGGAACCACACACGCGGAGATCATCCGTTCTCCTACTCTGCGTCTCACAAAGACACGGCGGTTAGAACCAAAATTCTCAAATTTGGACTCATCAGACCTCAGGACAGATTTCCAACGGTCTAATGTCCATTGCTCGTGTTTCTTGGTCCGAGCAAGTCTCTTCTTCTTATTGGTGTCCTTTAGTAAGTGGTTTCTTTGCAGCAATATGACCATGACGGTCTGATTCACGCAGTCTCCTCTGAACAGTTGATGTTGATGTGTCTGTTACTTGAACTCTGTGAAGCATTTATTTGGGCTGCAATCTGAGGTGTAGTTAACTCTAAATAACGTATCCTCTGCAGCAGAAGTAACTCTGGGTCTTCCTTTCCTGTGGCAGTACTCACGAGAGCCTGTTTCATCACAGCGCTTGATGGTTTTTGTGACTGCACTGGAAGAAACGTTCAAAGTTCTTGAAATGTTCCGTATTGACTGACCTTCGTGTCTTAAAGTAATGATGGACTGTCGTTTCTCTTTGATTATTTGAGCTTTTCATGCCATAATATGAACTTGGTCTTTTACCAAATCTTCTATATACCACCCTACTATGTCACAACACAACTGATTGGCTCATACACATTAAGAAGGAAAGAAATTCCACAAATTTACTTTTAACAAGGCACACATGTTAATTGAAATGCATTCCAGGTGACTACCTCATGAAGCTGGTTGAGAGAATGCCAAGTGTGTGCAAAGCTGTCATCAAGGCAAAGGGTGGCTACTTTGAAGAATCTAAAATAGATTTTGATTTGTTCAACACTTTTTTGGTTACTAGATGTTTCCATATGTGTTATTTCATAGTTTTGATGTCTTCACTATTATTCTACAATGTAGAAAATAGTAAAAAATAAAGAAAAACCCTTGAATGCGTAGGTGTGTCCAAACTTTTGACTGGTACCGTACCTATCGTACCTATCATTGCACTCAATGCACTTTAATTGAAATGCATTCCAGGTGACTACCTCATGAAGCTGGTTGAGAGAATGCCACGAGTGTGCAAAGCTGTCATCAAGGCACTTGCTTACTACATGATTCCGTATGTGTTATTTCATAGTTTTGATGTCTTCACTATTATTCTAATAGTAAAAATGAAGAAAAACCCTTGAATGAGTAGGTGTGTCCAAACTTCCTACTGCAACTGTATATAATGGTGTGCAAAGACCGTATGGACAGTATATGAATAGAAAAGGTGTGTACTGCAGTAGTTATATAGGATGAGGCTTGATTAGAATACAGTATATACATATGAAGTGGATGAAACAGTATGTAAACATTATGAAAGTGACCAGTGTTCAATGACTATGTACATAGGGCAGCAGTCTCTAAGGTCCAGGGTTGAATACCGGGTGGTAGCCGGCTAGTAATAGTTACTGAGTTCAGGGCGGGGTACTGGGTGAGGCCGGCTAGTGGTGACTACTTAATAGTCTGATGGCCTGGAGATAGAAGCTGTTTTTCAGTCTCCCGGTCCCAGGTTTGATGCACCTGTACTGACCCTGCCTTCTAGATGGTAGCGGGGTGAACAGGCCGTGGCTCGGGTGGTTGAGGTCCTTGATGATCTTCTTGGCCTTCCTGCGACAACGGGTGGTGTGGGTTTCCTGGAGGGCAGGCAATGTGCCCCCGGCGATGCGTTGGACTGACCACACCACCTTCTGGAGAGCCCCGCGGTCGCGGGCGGTGCAGTAGCCGTACCAGGCGGTGAGGCAACACGACAGGGTGCTCTCAATGATGCGTCTGTGGTTTGTGAGGGATCTCACGGGGCCAAGCTTTCTCCAGCCTCCTGACGTTTGAAGAGGTGCTGTTGCTCTTTCTTCGCCACGCCGTTTGGGTGAAGGGGCCATTTCAGGTCGTCAGTGACGTGCGGGCCGAGGAACTTGAAGCTTTTCGCCCTCTCCACTGCGGCGCTGTCTCCTGTCGTCCACGATCAGCTCCTTCGTTGTGTTGATGTTGAGGGAGAGGTTATTTTCCTAGCACCGCTCCACCAGGGCTCTCACCTCCTCCCTGGGTAGACTGTCTCATCGTTGTGGGTAACCTACTGCATCCATACGTTGCAACACTTATAACCCCCTTTTTAAGACAAAAATATACACACACACACACACACACTCACACTTGTTTAATGAAGGCAATCCAGGGTTATCGGTGTCTTCTCTTTCTCAGGAGAATGGCTCAGTTGAAGTAAACCAGTGTTAAATAGTATAATCTTAAACACCCATTAGTACAACACCGACTAGAGAGAGAGATGTGACGTGACCTGTGACCCGTTGCCCGGAACAAACACCCTTGTAAATACAACCCATATTTCTGGGTATTTATTTTCCCTTTTGTACTTTAACTATTTGCACATCGTCACAACACTGTATATGTATTATACATTATATGACATTGGAAATGTCTCTATTCCTCTGGAACTTTTGGTCATTTCTGATTGTTTCTTTTTTTTCTCGCTTTTGTTTATTATCTATTTCACTTGCTTTGGCAATGTAAACATATGTTTCACATGCCAATAAAACCCATTGAATTGAATTGAGAGAGAGAGAGAGAGAGAGAGAGAGAGAGAGAGAGAGGGTAGGAAAGAGAGCGAGAGGGTGAGTGAGCGAGGAGGCACCTTCCTCTCTCCAATCCCATCTGTTTGACACACAGATAAAGAGAGGGAGGGAGATGGGGAACGGGCGAATGAAACGAAAACGAGGCCAGAGCCTGGCTGAGAGAGGAGAGGAGGAGGAGGGTGATCAGAGAAGAGGGGGAGTGGCTGTTCAGCGAAAGGAGGGGGGGGGGCGAGAGAGAGAGAGAGGCAGGCTGGGGGGTTGGGCTCCAGGATCTGTGGTGTGTGTGTGTGTGTGTGTGTGTATGCTCTGTTCCTTTCCTTTCTTTGTTTGACTACTGAGTGGGAAAAAAGCGAGACAGAAAAAGAGTGTGTGTGCGTGTGTGTGTGTGTGTGGGAGAGAGAGAGAGGGTGAGTGAAAGAGGGAGAGAACGGAGAGAGGAGATCCAAAGCGAGAAGCACACACTTTTTTTCTGGAAGAAAGGAGAGAGACAAAAACCCAATTCTATTTATGTATCATTTTGTCTTCTATTTTTTTTTACTCTGCTTCTGACACCAGTGTCGGGGTTGGGGGGCTGGTTGTGTGTGTTTAATTTGTTGTTGGGTACATCGGTTCGTCGCTCAGTGTGTGTGGGGGGGGACCTGGTTCCTGGCCCCCGTCCGTCCGTCTGGTTTAAAGGGAACAGAAGGGAAAACAAAGCTAAGGCTACAGCCGCTGCTGGAGCTAGCCTGCCTACGCTGCGCTGCCCTAGCTAACACAACACAACAATCTGGATATTACTACTACCTAATCAGCGCCGCAGCCTAAGCCCAAACCAAGGTAAGAGCGTTCTCATTTTACACACACACACTCACACATACACTGCTATCATTTGAGCAAATTCTCGAGGTGTTTTAGCTAGCTCGCAGCTAGCACCAAGGGTAGACAAAAGCAAGCTAGCAGGAGAAAGTTGCTGTGCAGGGGAGAGACTGTGTGTGTGTGTGTGTGTGTGTGTGTGTGTGTGTGTGTGTGTGTGTGTGTGTGTGTGTGTGTGTGTGTGTGTGTGTGTGTGTGTGTGTGTGTGTGTGTGTGTGTGTGTGTGTGTGTGTGTGTGTGTGTGTGTGTGTGTGTGTGTCTGTGTGTGAAATGAAGCATACACAGAGAGATTGTACGTCAGCTGAGTGGCAGTGTGTTTATGTTGCTGGCTGTCACTGACTTCTACCCGCTGGTGTTGGAAACACAAAAGTCGTTTCTTTTTCCTTCTCTTTTCTCTCCCTCTCCGCTTCTCTTTCTCTCCCTCTCCGCTTCTCTTTCTCTCCCTCTCCGCTTCTCTTTTCTCTCCCTCTCCGCTTCTCTTTCTTTCTCGTGCACTCAGTGGAGGTTCCTCTGTGATTTAAATGCCAGCTTGCACAAAAGACTACTCTCTTTCTCTCGTTTCTCTCTCTCGCTTTCTCTCTCTCTCGCTTTCTCTCTCGCTTTCTCTCTCACCCCCTCTCTCCCTCTCTTTCTCTCCTAGCTGATGTGGTTGTACATATGGAGCCATGCTATGGGAGTTGCTGGCTAAGCATTAAGGAGTACGTCCCTATACATACTGAGAGAGAGAGACAGGGGGAGAGGGAGAGAGATGATTTGGACCCCTGCTTATTGTTGCTACTCTTGTCCCGTTGACAATATTGACTCTTATTATTTTAACTATGTTAATATTGTAAATCTCCAAAGTAAGCTAATGGCAATATGTACATTGTTACGTCATGCCAATAAAGCAAATTGAATTGAGAGAGAGAGAGAGAGAGAACGGCAGGGCTGGGGCTAGTAGTGAGACTGTTTGTTGCTGCTGGTATAGGTGGGTGTTTGGGGTTGTTCCGGTCACTAGTCTGCGGTCAGTGTGTGTGTGTGGGGGGGGGGGGGTTACTGATAGCAGGCAAATGTAGGGAGGCGCTCAGGGACCAATGTGAGCTCAAGTGTTCGGCATGCTATTGTTGTGTGTGCGTGTGTGTGACATCCGACAGTGTCTTTGACAGGATTTCCTGCATCAGCAATGTCCTGGAGAATGGGATCAATTCAATGGTGTGTGTGTGTGTGTGTGTGTGTGTGTGTGTGTGTGTGTGTGTGTGTGTGTGTGTGTGTGTGTGTGTGTGTGTGTGTGTGTGTGTGTGTGTGTGTGTGTGTGTGTGTGTGTGTGGTGTTCCCAGTGCTCATTAAGTTCCCAACTCTGTACGTTAAACCAATCCAAATTCCTAGAGAATAGAACCTCACTGATACACACACACACACACACACACACACACACACACACACACACACACACACACAACTAGCAGAGCCCAAATCACTGAACCCATCTCCCCAATGTCACTATTCAATGTGCCTCCCTTTCTCTCCTCCTCTCCTGTAGGGAATTTCCTGCCCTCCCTTCTCCTCTCTCTCTCTTTCTCCAGCACTTTGGAATCGCTTGATTCATTCATTCATTAGCAACCGGAAGTGCATCCCCCACTCTCCTCCCTCGCTCTTTCCATTTGTTCCCTCTCTCCCTGTCGGTAGTGACTCGGGCACAGCGGTTCACGCCGGGTCGACTGCTGTGCTACTTGTAGAATAGAGCTGCGCGCGCCGGTCTCCCGCGCCGTCTAACGTGGCGTCATTATTGCTTTATAAGGAAACATCCACGCGAGACAGACACACTCATCTATTCATACAGTTGAATCTGTGCGATACTGCTATACCTAGATTTACATAGATATTCGTGTTGGGGGTTTGTATTTATAGTTTTACATATTTTGTAGACTATATATATATAACTGTGGGTGATATATGTTTCTATATATTCTAGGCTAAATGTGTAGTATTTGGATATGAGGTCTTGGGATATAAGTGTGTATTTCTAATCGGGCCCATACTATTGAGAAATGTGGTGAAGGTGACACTGGCCTCTGGTGAGAATGTCCTTGTAGCTAGTGTGTGTGTGTGTGTGTGTGTGTGTGTGTGTGTGTGTGTGTGTGTGTGTGTGTGTGTGTGTGTGTGTGTGTGTGTGTGTGTGTGTGTGTGTGTGTGTGTGTGTGTGTGTGTGTGTGTGTGTGTGTGTGTGTGTGTGTGTGTGTGTGTGTGTGTGTGTGTGTGTGTGTGTGCTCTCTCTTTGCTCTGATGGTCGTCTGTTCCCTCTGCAGATGTGCACACACAGATGGGTGTGAGAGTGTGTGTTTGTGTGTGTGTGTGTGTGTGCCAACCCTCGGGCCAGTCCCCCATGGCTGAAGGGTGGATTGTGCATTCATTGGAATGAAGGCGGTGATGGTGAGGGGTGGGGAGATGGGGGGGGGGGGTGATTGAGTGTGCTGCCTGGAGAAGAAAGGGAGAGAGAGCTAGAGTGAAAGAGAGGGGGAGGGGTGCGCTGCCTGGTGGTGTGCTTTAGCAACAGGAGGAGGAGGAATAGACAAACAGAGAGAGAGAGAGACGGCAGGGTGTGGGTTAGGGGTGTCTGGCTTACTGGCTGGCGCCTGGGCTGGGGCTGAGGCTGGGGCTGAGGTTGAGGATAGGGACAAGGCTATAGACTGGGGGGTTATGGCTGGGAGAGGGGAGACAAGGAGACTGGATTGGAGGGAAGCCAAATCCACATGATGGGACGGACTTCCTTGTTTGCTCAGGTTTGTCTAGATGAGCGAGTTAAGCAGACAGACAGAAAGAGACCAGATAGAGAACGAGTGTGAGGGAGAGAAGACTGACAAACGAAGAGAGACATACAAACAAAGACCTACTCAAGAAGAAGACACATGATTTCTTAGATAGAGAGAGACTGGGGTTTGTTTAGTTAAATAAATTCCAGTCGCTCCAGCAAGTCACGGTAGGGACGTCTCTGTACACACACACACACTACACATCACCAGGTCACGGTAGGGACATCTCTGTACACACACACACTCTACACATCACCAAGTCACGGTAGGGACATCTCTGTACAAACACACACACACGCTCTACACATCACCAAGTCACGGTAGGGACATCTCTGTACACACACACACTCTACACATCACCAAGTCACGGTAGGGACATCTCTGCACACACACACACACTCTACACATCACCAAGTCACGGTAGGGACATCTCTGTACACACACACACACTCTACACATCACCAAGTCACGGAAGGGACATCTCTGTACACACACAGTCTACACATCACCAAGTCACGGTAGGGATGTCTCTGTACACACACAGTCTACACATCACCAAGTAGCGGTAGGGACATCTCTACACACACACAGTCTACACATCACCAAGTAACGGTAGGGACATCTCTGTACACACACACACAGTCTACACATCACCAAGTAACGGTAGGGACATCTCTGTACACACACACACACACAGTCTACACATCACCAAGTCACGGTAGGGACGTCTCTGTACACACACACACACACTACACATCACCAAGTCACGGTAGGGACATCTCTGTACACACACACACACTCTACACATCACCAAGTCACGGTAGGGACGTCTCTGTACACACACACACTATACACATCACCAAGTCACGGTAGGGACATCTCTGTACACACACACACACTCTACACATCACCAAGTCACGGTAGGGACATCTCTGTACACACACACACTCTACACATCACCAAGTCACGGTAGGGACATCTCTGTACACACACAGTCTACACATCACCAAGTCACGGTAGGGACGTCTCTGTACACACACACAGTCTACACATCACCAAGTAGCGGTAGGGACATCTCTGTACACACACACACATACTCTACACATCACCAAGTCACGATAGGGACAACTCTGTACACACACACACACTCTACACATCACCAAGTCACGGTAGGGACATCTCTGTACACACACAGTCTACACATCACCAAGTCACGGTAGGGATGTCTCTGTACACACACACAGTCTACACATCACCAAGTAGCGGTAGGGACATCTCTGTACACACACACACACACTCTACACATCACCAAGTAACGGTAGGGACATCTCTGTACACACACACACACAGTCTACACATCACCAAGTAACGGTAGGGACATCTCTGTACACACACACACAGTCTACACATCACCAAGTAACGGTAGGGACATCTCTGTACACACACACACACAGTCTACACATCACCAAGTCACGGTAGGGATGTCTCTGTACACACACACAGTCTACACATCACCAAGTAGCGGTAGGGACATCTTTGTACACACACACACACACTACACATCACCAAGTCACGGTAGGGACATCTCTGTACACACACACACTCTACACATCACCAAGTCACGGTAGGGACGTCTCTGTACACACACACACTATACACATCACCAAGTCACGGTAGGGACATCTCTGTACACACACATACAATCTACACATCACCAAGTCACGGTAGGGACATCTCTGTACACACACACACACACTCTACACATCACCAAGTCACGGTAGGGACATCTCTGTACACACACACACACTCTACACATCACCAAGTCACGGTAGGGCCATCTCTGTACACACACACACTCTCTACACATCACCAAGTCACAGTAGGGACATCTCTGTACACACACAGTCTACACATCACCAAGTCACGGTAGGGATGTCTCTGTACACACACACACAGTCTACACATCACCAAGTAGCGGTAGGGACATCTCTACACACACACACTCTACACATCACCAAGTCACGGTAGGGACAACTCTGTACACACACACACATTCTACACATCACCAAGTCACAGTAGGGACATCTCTGTACACACACACACACACAGTCTACACATCACCAAGTAGCGGTAGGGACATCTCTACACACATACAGTCTACACATCACCAAGTAACGGTAGGGACATCTCTGTACACACACACACAGTCTACACATCACCAAGTAACGGTAGGGACATCTCTGTACACACACACACACACAGTCTACACATCACCAAGTCACGGTAGGGACGTCTCTGTACACACACACACACTACACATCACCAAGTCACGATAGGGACGTCTCTGTACACACACACACTATACACATCACCAACTCATGGTAGGGACATCTCTGTACACACACATACAATCTACACATCACCAAGTCACGGCAGGGACATCTCTGTACACACACACACACACTCTACACATCACCAAGTCACGGTAGGGACATCTCTGTACACACACACACTCTCTACACATCACCAAGTCACGGTAGGGACATCTCTGTACACACACAGTCTACACATCACCAAGTCACGGTAGGGACAACTCTGTACACACACACACATTCTACACATCACCAAGTCACGGTAGGGACATCTCTGTACACACACACACACTCTACACATCACCAAGTCATGGTAGAGACATCTCTGTACACACACACACACTCTACACATCACCAAGTCACAGTAGGGACATCTCTGTACACACACAGTCTACACATCACCAAGTCACGGTAGGGACATCTCTGTACACACACACACACTCTACACATCACCAAGTCATGGTAGAGACATCTCTGTACACACACACACACACTCTACACATCACCAAGTCACGGTAGGGACATCTCTGTACACACACACACACTCTACACATCACCAAGTCACGGTAGGGACATCTCTGTACACACACACACACTCTACACATCACCAAGTCATGGTAGAGACATCTCTGTACACACACACACACACACACACACTACACATCACCAAGTCACGGTAGGGATGTCTCTGTACACACACACACAGTCTACACATCACCAAGTAGCGGTAGGGACATCTCTACACACACACAGTCTACACATCACCAAGTAACGGTAGGGACATCTCTGTACACACACACACAGTCTACACATCACCAAGTAATGGTAGGGACATCTCTGTACAAACACACACAGAGTCTATACATCACCAAGTCACGGTAGGGACGTCTCTGTACACACACACACTACACATCACCAAGTCACGGTAGGGACATCTCTGTACACACACACACACTCTACACATCACCAAGTCACGGTAGGGACATCTCTGTACACACACATACATTCTACACATCACCAAGTCACGGTAGGGACATCTCTGTACACACACACACACTCTACACATCACCAAGTCACGGTAGGGATGTCTCTGTACACACACACAGTCTACACATCACCAAGTCACGGTAGGGACATCTCTGTACACACACTGTCTACACATCACCAAGTCACGGTGGGGACATCTCTGTACACACACTCTACACATCACCAAGTAACGGTAGGGACATCTCTATAGACATCACCGAGTCACGGTAGAGACATCTCTACACACACACACAGTCTACACATCACCAAGTCACAGTAGGGACGTCTCTGTACACACACTCTACACATCACCAAGTCACGGTAGGGACATCTCTGTACACACACACACACACAGTGTACACATCACCAAGTCACGGTAGGGGCATCTCTACACACACACACACACTCTACACATCACCAAGTCACGTTAGAGATATCTCTGTACACACACACACACTCTACACATCACCAAGTCACGGTAGGGACATCTCTGGACACACACAGTCTACACATCACCAAGTAACGATAGGGACATCTCTATACACATCACCAAGTAACGGTAAGGACATCTCTGTACACATACACACACACTCTACACATCACCAAGTCACGGTAGGGACATCTCTGTACACACACACACACTCTACACATCACCAAGTCACGGTAGGGACATCTCTGTACACACACTCTACACATCACCAAGTCACGTTAGGGACATCTCTGTACACACACAAACACAAAGTGTACACATCACCAAGTCACGGTAGGGTTATCTCTACACACACACACACACTCTACACATCACCAAGTCACGGTAGAGATATCTCTGTACACACACACACACAATCTACACATCACCAAGTCACGGTAGGGACATCTCTGTACACACACAGTCTACACATCACCAAGTAACGATAGGGACATCTCTATACTCATCACCAAGTAACGGTAAGGACATCTCTGTACACATACACACACACACTCTACACATCACCAAGTCACGGTAGGGACATCTCTGTACACACACACACTCTACACATCACCAAGTCACGGTAGGGACATCTCTGTACACACACACACTACACATCACCAAGTCACGGTAGGGACATCTCTGTACACACACACACACACTATACTTCACCAAGTCACGGTAGGGACATCTCTGTACACACACACACACACTACACTTCACCAAGTCACGGTAGGGACATCTCTGTACACACACACACTACACATCACCAAGTCACGGTAGGGACATCTCTGTACACACACACACACTCTACACATCACCAAGTCACGGTAGGGACGTCTCTGTACACACACACACACACACACACACTCTACACATCACCAAGTCACGGTAGGGACATCTCAGTACATTCACACACACACACTCTACACATCACCAAGTCACGGTAGGGACATCTCTGTACACACACACAGTGTACACATCACCAAGTCACGGTAGGGGCATCTCTACACACACACACACACTCTACACATCACCAAGTCACGGTAGAGACATCTCTGTACACACACACACACACTCTACACATCACCAAGTCACGGTAGGGACATCTCTGTACACACAGTCTACACATCACCAAGTAACGGTAGGGACATCTCTGTACACACACACACAGTCTACACATCACCAAGTAACGGTAGGGACATCTCTGTACACACACACACACACAGTCTACACATCACCAAGTCACGGTAGGGACGTCTCTGTACACATACACACACACTACACATCACCAAGTCACGGTAGGGACATCTCTGTACACACACACACACTCTACACATCACCAAGTCACGATAGGGACGTCTCTGTACACACACACACTATACACATCACCAAGTCACGGTAGGGACATCTCTGTACACACACATACAATCTACACATCACCAAGTCACGGTAGGGACATCTCTGTACACACACACACACACTCTACACATCACCAAGTCACGGTAGGGACATCTCTGTACACACACACACACTCTACACATCACCAAGTCACGGTAGGGCCATCTCTGTACACACACACACTCTCTACACATCACCAAGTCACAGTAGGGACATCTCTGTACACACACAGTCTACACATCACCAAGTCACGGTAGGGATGTCTCTGTACACACACACACAGTCTACACATCACCAAGTAGCGGTAGGGACATCTCTACACACACACACTCTACACATCACCAAGTCACGGTAGGGACAACTCTGTACACACACACACATTCTACACATCACCAAGTCACAGTAGGGACATCTCTGTACACACACACACACACAGTCTACACATCACCAAGTAGCGGTAGGGACATCTCTACACACATACAGTCTACACATCACCAAGTAACGGTAGGGACATCTCTGTACACACACACACAGTCTACACATCACCAAGTAACGGTAGGGACATCTCTGTACACACACACACACACAGTCTACACATCACCAAGTCACGGTAGGGACGTCTCTGTACACACACACACACTACACATCACCAAGTCACGATAGGGACGTCTCTGTACACACACACACTATACACATCACCAACTCATGGTAGGGACATCTCTGTACACACACATACAATCTACACATCACCAAGTCACGGCAGGGACATCTCTGTACACACACACACACACTCTACACATCACCAAGTCACGGTAGGGACATCTCTGTACACACACACACTCTCTACACATCACCAAGTCACGGTAGGGACATCTCTGTACACACACAGTCTACACATCACCAAGTCACGGTAGGGACAACTCTGTACACACACACACATTCTACACATCACCAAGTCACGGTAGGGACATCTCTGTACACACACACACACTCTACACATCACCAAGTCATGGTAGAGACATCTCTGTACACACACACACACTCTACACATCACCAAGTCACAGTAGGGACATCTCTGTACACACACAGTCTACACATCACCAAGTCACGGTAGGGACATCTCTGTACACACACACACACTCTACACATCACCAAGTCATGGTAGAGACATCTCTGTACACACACACACACACTCTACACATCACCAAGTCACGGTAGGGACATCTCTGTACACACACACACACTCTACACATCACCAAGTCACGGTAGGGACATCTCTGTACACACACACACACTCTACACATCACCAAGTCATGGTAGAGACATCTCTGTACACACACACACACACACACACACTACACATCACCAAGTCACGGTAGGGATGTCTCTGTACACACACACACAGTCTACACATCACCAAGTAGCGGTAGGGACATCTCTACACACACACAGTCTACACATCACCAAGTAACGGTAGGGACATCTCTGTACACACACACACAGTCTACACATCACCAAGTAATGGTAGGGACATCTCTGTACAAACACACACAGAGTCTATACATCACCAAGTCACGGTAGGGACGTCTCTGTACACACACACACTACACATCACCAAGTCACGGTAGGGACATCTCTGTACACACACACACACTCTACACATCACCAAGTCACGGTAGGGACATCTCTGTACACACACATACATTCTACACATCACCAAGTCACGGTAGGGACATCTCTGTACACACACACACACTCTACACATCACCAAGTCACGGTAGGGATGTCTCTGTACACACACACAGTCTACACATCACCAAGTCACGGTAGGGACATCTCTGTACACACACTGTCTACACATCACCAAGTCACGGTGGGGACATCTCTGTACACACACTCTACACATCACCAAGTAACGGTAGGGACATCTCTATAGACATCACCGAGTCACGGTAGAGACATCTCTACACACACACACAGTCTACACATCACCAAGTCACAGTAGGGACGTCTCTGTACACACACTCTACACATCACCAAGTCACGGTAGGGACATCTCTGTACACACACACACACACAGTGTACACATCACCAAGTCACGGTAGGGGCATCTCTACACACACACACACACTCTACACATCACCAAGTCACGTTAGAGATATCTCTGTACACACACACACACTCTACACATCACCAAGTCACGGTAGGGACATCTCTGGACACACACAGTCTACACATCACCAAGTAACGATAGGGACATCTCTATACACATCACCAAGTAACGGTAAGGACATCTCTGTACACATACACACACACTCTACACATCACCAAGTCACGGTAGGGACATCTCTGTACACACACACACACTCTACACATCACCAAGTCACGGTAGGGACATCTCTGTACACACACTCTACACATCACCAAGTCACGTTAGGGACATCTCTGTACACACACAAACACAAAGTGTACACATCACCAAGTCACGGTAGGGTTATCTCTACACACACACACACACTCTACACATCACCAAGTCACGGTAGAGATATCTCTGTACACACACACACACAATCTACACATCACCAAGTCACGGTAGGGACATCTCTGTACACACACAGTCTACACATCACCAAGTAACGATAGGGACATCTCTATACTCATCACCAAGTAACGGTAAGGACATCTCTGTACACATACACACACACACTCTACACATCACCAAGTCACGGTAGGGACATCTCTGTACACACACACACTCTACACATCACCAAGTCACGGTAGGGACATCTCTGTACACACACACACTACACATCACCAAGTCACGGTAGGGACATCTCTGTACACACACACACACACTATACTTCACCAAGTCACGGTAGGGACATCTCTGTACACACACACACACACTACACTTCACCAAGTCACGGTAGGGACATCTCTGTACACACACACACTACACATCACCAAGTCACGGTAGGGACATCTCTGTACACACACACACACTCTACACATCACCAAGTCACGGTAGGGACGTCTCTGTACACACACACACACACACACACACTCTACACATCACCAAGTCACGGTAGGGACATCTCAGTACATTCACACACACACACTCTACACATCACCAAGTCACGGTAGGGACATCTCTGTACACACACACAGTGTACACATCACCAAGTCACGGTAGGGGCATCTCTACACACACACACACACTCTACACATCACCAAGTCACGGTAGAGACATCTCTGTACACACACACACACACTCTACACATCACCAAGTCACGGTAGGGACATCTCTGTACACACAGTCTACACATCACCAAGTAACGGTAGGGACATCTCTGTACACACACACACAGTCTACACATCACCAAGTAACGGTAGGGACATCTCTGTACACACACACACACACAGTCTACACATCACCAAGTCACGGTAGGGACGTCTCTGTACACATACACACACACTACACATCACCAAGTCACGGTAGGGACATCTCTGTACACACACACACACTCTACACATCACCAAGTCACGGTAGGGACGTCTCTGTACACACACACACTATACACATCACCAAGTCACGGTAGGGACATCTCTGTACACACACATACACTCTACACATCACCAAGTCACGGTAGGGACATCTCTGTACACACACACACTCTACACATCACCAAGTCACGGTAGGGACATCTCTGTACACACACACACACACTCTACACATCACCAAGTCACGGTAGAGACATCTCTGTACACACACACACACTCTACACATCGCCAAGTCACGGTAGGGACATCTCTGTACACACACAGTCTACACATCACCAATTCACGGTAGGGACATCTCTGTACACACACTCTACACATCACCAAGTAATGGTAGGGACATCTCTATACACATCACCAAGTAACGGTAGGGACATCTCTGTACACATACACACACACTCTACACATCACCAAGTCACGGTAGGGACATCTCTGTACACACACACACACACTCTACACATCACCAAGTCACGGTAGGGACATCTCTGTGTACACACACACTACACATCACCAAGTCACGGTAGGGACATCTCTCTGTACACACACACTACATATCACCAAGTCACGGTAGGGACATCTCTGTACACACACACACACACTCTACACATCACCAAGTCACGGTAGGGACAACTCTGTACACACACACACACTCTACACATCACCAAGTAACGGTAGGGACATCTCTGTACACCCACTCTACACATCACCAAGTCACGTTTGGGACATCTCTGTACACACAGTCTACACATCACCAAGTCACGGTAGGGACATCTCTGTACACATACACACACACTCTACACATCATCAAGTCACGGTAGGGACGTCTCTGTACACACACACACACTACACATCACCAAGTCACGGTAGGGACATCTCTGTACACACACACACACTCTACACATCACCAAGTAACGGAAGGGACATCTCTGTACACACACTCTACACATCACCAAGTCACATTTGGGACATCTCTGTACACACACACACATCACTTATTACCTACACCCCTTTCCTCACTCCCTCGCTCTCCAACTAATTTGGGAGCTCTCTCTCCTTACAACATACAGTGTGTGTGAGGAGTGTGTGAGTGTGTCAGGAGTGTGTATTTGTATATGTGCGCGTGTATGTGTGTTTGTGTGGTACAGCTTTCTTGGCATCTGTTCCCTGGAGGGTGTGACGGGTTGAGCGTGCGTGTTGGTGTGCTCCTGGGAGCGATTTTATGTCTCTCTGTTAAAGGTTAACTGTGCAACAGAGTGTACGTTTTAGCGTCTGTTACATAATGTGTGTGGGGGGGAGTTGATAAAAGAGGTCAATGGAACGAAATGGGGAGTGTTTGAGAGAGGGAGAGAGAGATTGAGAGAGGGAGATAGAGAGACTAAGAGAAAGAGACAGACAGAGAGGGAAAGAGAGACACCAAGAAGGAGAGAGAGAGTGACACAGAGAGGGAGAGAGAGAGGGACACACCGAGAGAGATAGAGACAGGGAGAGAGAGGGGGAGAGATACAGAGAGAGATGGAGAAGGAGAGAGAGAGACAGAGGGGGGAGAGAATAATAATGTCCATGTAAATAAAATAACCAATGAACACCAACATGTGAAGTCCATAATAGCATGTTAAATGTGGTGCCCCTCCAAAATACAAATATATATTTTTTGAGTGCCAAAATAAATCACTGGCGGGCCAGTTTTGATCTGTGGGCCGCACTTTGCCAACCCCTGTCCTACACTAACTTTTTGGTTCAATTCATTTGGAAGTCACGTACCATTACACATGATCTACTAATAGAACCAAGGTAAACCTGAGGAATTTAACCATGGCAAACTCAGAAAGAGTTCATGGCATTAAGAGGTAAGATATAATATATTTTTGTATCTTTAGAGAGAGAGAGAGCGAGAGAACGGCAGGGCTGAGGCGAGTAGTGAGACTGTTTGTTGCTGCTGGTATAGGTGGGTGTCTGGGGTTGTTCCGGTCACTAGTCTGCGGTCAGTGTGTGTGTGTGAGGGTATATAATATATTTTTGTATCTTTATATACATATATTTTTACTGCTTTTATTGACATGACTGAAACGGTATTTGGCCTAGTCTGTAATTGTCCATTTGTGGATCTCTCTCTTCCGTTTTTTTGTCTCTCTTCTCTCTTCTCTCTCTTCCGTTGCCCCCCCCCCCCCCCCCCCATAAAGTGATTAAAATCGGTAACGGAATTATTGCAATTGAATAGGCTACAATGGGAAATCATAGTAGCCACAAACCACAGTTGAGTCACCTGCTACTGTCCTCCCTTCCACTGGCACACTGTCATGTTCAGCTCATAACGGTTTTCTTTCTCTTTCTGTCGTCTGGTGGTAAAAGCAAGACTGTGAAAACAGTCTGGACAACACCTCTCTTTCTCTCTCTCTCTTTCTCTTTCTCTCTCTCCCTCTCTCTCTCCCTCTCTCTCTCTCTCTCTCTCTCTCTCTTCTCTCTCTCTCCAGTTAATGTCACCTCTCCCAGATCTTACTGACACCTACCGATGAGCCCCCTATGTTTCCATTTACTGCAACAAACATCCTCACCCGCTGAGCACCGACTGACAAACATCATCACCCGCTGAGCACCGACTGGCAAACATCCTCACCCGCTGAGCACCGACTGGCAAACATCGTCACCCGCTGAGCACCGACTGACAAACATCCTCACCCGCTGAGCACCGACTGACAAACATCCTCACCCGCTGAGCACCGACTGGCAAACATCCTCGCCCGCTGAGCACCGACTGACAACCACCTCACCCGCTGAGCACCGACTGGCAAACATCCTCGCAGGCTGAGCACCGACTGACAAACATCCTCACCCGCTGAGCATCGACTGGCAAACATCCTCACCCGCTGAGCACCGACTGACAAACATCCTCACCCGCTGAGCACCGACTGGCAAACATCCTCACCCGCTAAGCACCGACTGACAAACATCCTCACCCGCTGAGCACCGACTGACAAACATCCTCACCCGCTGAGCACTGTCTGACACCGGACGGCCGAGGACATTAAAAAGTAGCCGAAATTTGGTCAGTCCGCCGTGGGCGGACCAAATCTGAACCAATCATAGACGTCTATGTTTCACAAGTTTGGACAGTATAGTACAGTAGAGAACAGTATAGTACAGTACAGTAGAGAACAGTATAGTACAGTAGAGAACAGTATAGTACAGTACAGTAGAGGACAGTATAGTACAGTAGAGAACAGTATAGTACAGTACAGTAGAGAACAGTATAGTATAGTAGAGAACAGTATAGTACAGTACAGTAGAGAACAGTATAGTACAGTACAGTAGAGAACAGTATAGTACAGTAGAGAACAGTATAGTACAGTACAGTAGAGAACAGTATAGTACAGTAGAGAACAGTATAGTACAGTACAGTAGAGAACAGTATAGTATAGTAGAGAACAGTATAGTACAGTACAGTAGAGAACAGTATAGTACAGTAGAGAACAGTATAGTACAGTACAGTAGAGAACAGTATAGTACAGTAGAGAACAGTATAGTACAGTAGAGAACAGTATAATACAGTAGAGAACAGCATAGTACAGTAGAGGACAGTATAGTACAGTAGAGAACAGCATAGTACAGTAGAGGACAGTATAGTACAGTAGAGAACAGCATAGTACAGTAGAGGACAGTATAATACAGTACAGTAGAGAACAGTATACAGTATAGTACAGTAGAGAACAGTATAGTACAGTAGAGAACAGTATAGTACGGTATAGTACAGTAGAGAACAGTATAGTACAGTATAGTACAGTACAGTAGAGAGCAGTATAGTACAGTGGAGTAGAGAACATGATAGTACAGTAGAGAACAGTATAGTACAGTACAGTAGAGAACAGTATAGTACAGTAGAGAACAGTATAGTACAGTACAGTAGAGAACAGTATAGTACAGTACAGTAGAGAACAGTATAGTACAGTAGAGAACAGTATAGTACAGTACAGTAGAGAACAGTATAGTACAGTAGAGAACAGTATAGTACAGTAGAGAACAGTATAGTACAGTAGAGAACAGCATAGTACAGTATAGTACAGTAGAGAACAGCATAGTACAGTAGAGGACAGTATAATACAGTACAGTAGAGAACAGTATACAGTATAGTACAGTAGAGAACAGTATAGTACAGTAGAGAACAGTATAGTACGGTATAGTACAGTAGAGAACAGTATAGTACAGTATAGTACAGTACAGTAGAGAGCAGTATAGTACAGTGGAGTAGAGAACATGATAGTACAGTAGAGAACATGATAGTACAGTAGAGAACAGTATAGTACAGTACAGTAGAGAACAGTATAGTACAGTAGAGAACAGTATAGTACAGTAGAGAACAGTATAGTGCAGTACAGTAGAGAACAGTATAGTGCAGTACAGTAGAGAACAGTATAGTACAGTATAGAACAGTATAGTACAGTACAGTAGAGAACAGTATAGTACAGTAGAGAACAGTATAGTACAGTACAGTAGAGAACAGTATAGTACAGTAGAGAACAGTACAGTAGAGAACAGTATAGTACAGTACAGTAGAGTACTGAACTGTACTGTACTGAACATATCAACTTTACTGTACTGAACTCTACTGTACTGAACTCTACTGTACTGTACTGAACATATCAACTTTACTGTACTGAACTCTACTGTACTGAACTCTACTGTACTGAACTGAACATATCAACTTTACTGTACTGAACTCTACTGTACTGAACTCTACTGTACTGAACTCTACTGTACTGAACTCCACTGTACTGAACTCCACTGTACTGTACTGAACATATCAACTTTACTGTACTGAACTGAACATATCAACTTTACTGTACTGAACTCAACTGTACTGAACTCTACTGTACTGAACTCCACTGTACTGAACTCCACTGTACTGTACTGAACATATCAACTCTACTGTACTGAACTCTACTGTACTGAACTCTACTGTACTGAACTCTACTGTACTGAACTCTACTGTACTGAACTCTACTGTACTGAACTCTACTGTACTGAACTCTACTGTACTGTACTGAACATATCAACTTTACTGTACTGAACTCTACTGTACTGAACTCTACTGTACTGAACTCTACTGTACTGAACTCCACTGTACTGAACTCCACTGTACTGTACTGAACATATCAACTTTACTGTACTGAACTCTACTGTACTGAACTCTACTGTACTGAACTCTACTGTACTGAACTCAACTGTACTGAACTCTACTATACTGAACTGAACATATCAACTTTACTGTACTGAACTCTACTGTACTGAACTCTACTGTACTGAACTCTACTATACTGAACTCAACTGTACTGAACTCTACTGTACTGAACTCCACTGTACTGAACTCTACTGTACTGTACTGAACATATCAACTTGACTGTACTGAACTCTACTGTACTGAACATATCAACTTTACTGAACTCTACTGTACTGAACTCTACTGTACTGTACTGTGATGAAACCTGTAACACAAACGTCTATGATTGGTCTGGACTAGGACTGTTGCGGTGACCGTATTACCGCCACACCGGCGGTCACGAGTCATGAAGGCAGTCAAATTCCACATGATCGTTTAGTCACGGTAATTAGACTTCTCCAAGCTCTGATGCTGCTGATGGTCATTAGTAGCCAACCAAACTTGCTATCTTCCTGGTACTCAGCACTCTATTGGCCCTCTAATCACTCTGACATCAATGCAAATGTAATTGGAAATCTAGTCAAATACTTCTTGAGAGCCCATGAGCTCATGTTTCGAAACATTTCTATAGGCTATGCAATTGCGCAAGAGAAAACAGAGTGATGGCCTCTATTAAAAAGAGGAGGATCCCATCAGCTTTCTTTAGGCTAATCCTATATTTATTTCTCAACATTCCTAATATTAAGCACATTGCTTATATTTACGACAGGAGTATAGCCTACCTGGCTGACATGAAAATGAACCACAGGAAAAGCGTCCTCCATTCGCTATTTAAGTACATAGATGACATGTATTTTTCCCCGATGCCCCTGTTTAGATACACGTGCATGATAATGGTCCATTCTAAATCAAAACAAATTTCACACATATTAGTTAGTATATGTAAAGACGAGATTAAACCAAGATTAGTCTGATGGGTGACAATATTAGCCTATCACTTGTAAATGATATATTATCACTTGTGAATGATGCCCAGCTTAAGGCAAGAAGCAATGCCTTTTTTTCGAATCATAGTTGCTCACCTCATGTAGCCTAGCCCATAGGCCTATATGTTTTGATAAGGTTTGTATCACAACTAAAGTGGCCAAATAACTTCTTAAAGGGAAGCACATGAATCCTCTTTACAACGGGTGTAGAGCCTAATGCAGCAATTTGCACACGGCAGTAGGCTATAAGCACAAATGTTCCATTAGAGGGAAAACACCACTATCAAAAGTGACCACAAATGCATTATGCGTGTAATGCTTTTATTATAAAGGTGCATTTTTATGGTGAAAATGATCTACCCCAAACTTGTGCAGCGCGTGATTTTCAAGTTTGGGGAAGATAATTTTCACCATAAAAATGCACCTTTATAATAAAAGCATTACATGCATAATGCATTTGTGGTCACTTTTGATAGTGGTGTTTTCCCTCTAATGGAACATTTGCGCTTATAATGTGATGAAATAGCCTAATAGTTTATCAACAGCTAAACGTTCTGATCTGTTGCGTCAGACTCATTGTGTAAAAAAGTTTTATGCTAGTGGTTTTATTTAATTTGGGATTTATCGCAGCCCACAACTGCCCCAGACTATGTTTGGAATATTTATTTCTCGCACAGAATAGAAAAGGTCAACTTTTGTACTATGAGGGATAGTAGATTGACATAGGCTAGTGATTTTACTGTTCGTTAGGCCTACTCATCTTGTTTGCTGATGAAAAGTACATGTGGGCAGTTCTTCCAATATCTTCAATATGCACCTCGGAATTGTTGCGTCCCTGATGTGTCTGTCTTCACTTGTAGCCTGTGAGAAAGACCCGATCACGACCTCTGGGCAGGCAGCACTCAGGGAGAAGGCCTGCAAAAGGCATGGATTTTTTAGGGTGCATTATGGCCACACAAAGGGGATGCCGCTGGGAAATGTGAAGTATTATCAAGTGGTTCTCAAATTGTGAATGAGAGACTGACGAAGTGTCAGTCAAACGACTTTTTTCAAATCATCATTAGAGTCCCATCATGCAGCCTTACAATGTATTAAACATCGAAACAAACTACGTGAAGCATATGGGAGGACCTATTTCTTTGTTAACCGCTCAACACAAAATAGCCACATGTGCGCACTCCCTCAAATCATTTGGAGAAAATATCCTTTCTATTTTATTCAGCTTTATTCAACTGTATTCTTCATACTATAAAATAATATGAAATAATGCTTCGGAATTCTAAGCATATCTTGTCTGCTAAATGAACTAGTGTAGCCCACAGCCATATGGCATAGCCAGATCAGGACCCAACATAAGGCCAACTCATTTTCTTCATATCATGCCTCTAGACCTGTCTAAAATAAATAATGCATTTATTGTGAAGGTGTAGGCTATATTACATGGATTTATTAAAGGTCTGCATCAGTGGCTTGTAAGAAGCCAGCAGATGGGTTTATGTTAACTAACGGTCAATTACTGTGAGACCGACATCTTTTAGCTTGACAATCGGATATTACATATTTCTACCTTTGTGTACCTATTCAGGATACATCAACCGGGAGATTGAGATTCATAATTCTGCATTTCTGTATAGCACAGATCAGGATGTAATTCTGGTAGCAGGTGTAGTTCAATAACCAAAAGAGATTGTTTCTAACTCAAGCTGTCATGTCATAGCTGACATCTGAACCTCAATTCAAAGTATATATTTAAGAGTTGTTGTTTTTTTTTTAACATGCGAGATTTTACTGTAATTCTGTTACCACACTTAGCATCTGCACAGTTCTTCCACTAAAGGTGTTTTTGTCAAATTTTCTGTGGACATTTTTACAATTAGTCCTTCTGCATTGAGGGGGATAGTTTGTTAAACTTTGGAATCAATGTTTTTTGTTTGGTAACGTTTTGAAGTGAAACATCAGAGTCTCAGCGTAATTGAGTGGGATTGGACTACATGTGTAGTCCATGCTCTGTGCATCTGTAGTCTATGCTCTGTGCATCTGTAGACCATGCTCTGTGCATCTGTAGTCCATGCTTGTGTATCTGTAGTCCATGCTCTGTGCATCTGTAGTCCATGCTCTGTGCATCTGAAGTCCATGCTCTGTGCATCTGTAGCCCATGCTCTGTGTATCTGTAGTCCATGCTCTGTGCTTCTGTAGTACATGCTCTGTGTTTTTACTCCTCTCTGTAATTCTCTTTTTTCTCTCTCCCTCTCTTCTCTCCTTCCTTTGATTATGACTGATGTTTCTCATCAGGTTGGACCAGTCCAAACCAGCATTTTTCAGTAAAAGTGTTTTTGTTTACGTGTGTGTGTGTGTGTGTGTGTGTGTGTGTGTGTGTGTGTGTGTGTGTGTGTGTGTGTGTGTGTGTGTGTGTGTGTGTGTGTGTGTGTGTGTGTGTGTGTGTGTGTGTGTGTGTGTGTGTGTGCGCGCGTGCAGGCATTCTTGTATGTGTGTGTGAGTGCAATGATAGGTACGGTACCCGTCAAAAGTTTGGACATACAAGGGTTTTTCTTTATTTTTACTATTTCTACATTGTAGAATAATAGTGAAGACATCAAAACTATGAAATAACACATATGGAATCATGTAGTAACCAAAAAAGTGTTGAACAAATCAAAATCTATTTTAGATTTTAGATTCTTCAAAGTAGCCACCCTTTGCCTTGATGACAGCTTTGCACACACTTGGCATTCTCTCAACCAGCTTCATGAGGTAGTCACCTGGAATGCATTTCAATTAACATGTGTGCCTTGTTAAAAGTTAATTTGTGGAATTTCTTTCCTTCTTAATGCGTTTGAGCCAATCAGTTGTGTTGTGACAAGGTAGGGGTAGTATACAGAAGATAGCCCTATTTGGTAAAAGACCAATTCCATATTATGCAAGAACAGCTCAAATAATCAAAGCGAAACGACAGTCCATCATTACTTTAAGACATAAAAGTCAGTCAATCAGGAACATTTCAAGAACTTCGAAAGTTTCTTCAAGTGCAGTCGAGAAAACCATCAACCACTATGATGAAACTGGTTCTCATGAGGACCACCACAAGAAAGGAAGACACAGAGTTACCTCTGCTGCAGAGGATAAGTTCATTAGAGTCACCAGCCTTAAAAATTGCAGTCCAAATAAATGCTTCACAGAGTTCAAGTATCAGACCCATCTCAACTTCAACTGTTCAGAGGAGACTGCGTGAATCAGGCCTTCATGGTTGAAATGCTGCAAAGAAACCACTACTAAAGGACACCAATAAGAAGAAGATTCAGTAGCTTGCGAAAGTATTCACCCCCTTGGTGTTTTTCCTATTTTGTTTCCTTACAACCTGGAATTAAAATATTTTTGGGGGGGTTGTATCATTTGATTTACACAACATGCCTACCACTCTGAAGATGCAAAATATTTTTTATTGTGAAACAAACAAGAATTAAGACAAAAAAACAGAACTTGAGCGTGCATAACTATTCACCCCCCCAAAGTCAATACTTTGTAGAGCCACCTACTGCAGCAATTACAGCTACAAGTCTCTTGGGGTATGTCTCTATAAGCTTGGCACATCTAGCCACTGGGATTGTTGCCCATTCTTCAAGGCAAAACTGTTCCAGCTCCTTCAAGTTGGATGGGTTCCGCTGGAGTACAGCAATCTTTAAGTCATACCACAGATTCTCATTTGGATTGAGGTTTGGGCTTTGACTAGGCCATTCCAAGACATTTAAATGTTTCCCCTTAAACCACTCAAGTGTTCCTTTAGCATTATGCTTAGGCTCATTGTCTTACAAGAAGGTGAACCTCCGTCTCTCAGTCTCAAATCTCTGGAAGACTGAAACAGGTTTCCCTCAAGAATTTCCGTGTATTTAGCGCCATCCATCATTCCTTCAATTCTGACCAGTTTTCCGGTCCCTGCCGAGGGGTGGTGTTCTCGGGGTGATGAGAGGTGTTGGCTTTGCGCCAGACATAGCGTTTTCCTTGATGGCCAAAAAGCTACATTTTAGTCTCATCTGACCAGAGTACCTTCTTCCATATGTTTGGAGAGTCTCCCACATGCCTTTTGGCGAACACCAAAGGTGTTTCCTTATTTGTTTCTTTAAGCAAAGGCTTTTTTTCTGGACACTCTTCCGTAAAGCCCAGCTCTGTGGAGTGTACGAGTTAAAGTGGTCCTATGGACAGATACTCCAATCTCCGCTGTGGAACTTTGCAGCTCCTTCAGGGTTATCTTTGGTCTCTTTGTTGCCTCTCTGATTAATGCCCTCCTTGCCTGGTCTGTGAGCTTTGGTGGGCGGCCCTCTCTTGGCAGGTTTGTTGTGGTGCCATATTCTTTCCATTTTTTAATAATGGATTTAATGGTGCTCCGTGGGATGTTCAAAGTTTCTCATATTTTTTTATAACCCGACCCAGATCTGTACTTCTTCACAAATTTGTCCCTGACCTGTTTGAAGAGCTCCTTGGTCTTCATAGTGCCGCTTGCCTGGTGGTGCCCCTTGCCTGGTGGTGCCCCTTGCTTATTGGTGTTGCAGACTCTGGGGTCTTTCCGAACAGGTGTATATATACACTGAGATCATGTGACAGATCATGTGACACTTAGATTGCACACAGGTGGACTTTATTTAACTAATTATGTGACTTCTGAAGGTAATTGGTGACACCAGACCTTATTTCGGGGCTTCATAGCAAAGGTGGTGAATACTTATGCACACACCACTTTTCCGTTTTTATTTTTTAGAATTAAAAAAAAAATAAGTTATGTTTTTCATTTCACGTCACCAATTTGGATTGTTTTGTGTATGTCCATTACATGAAATCCAAATAAAAATAAATTTAAATTACAGGTTGTAATACAACAAAATAGGAAAAACACCAAGGGGGTGAACACTTCTGCAAGGCACTGTACTTGCTTGGCCCAAGAAACACAAGCAATGGACATTAGAATGGTGGAAATCTGTCCTTTGGTCTGATGAGTCCAAATTTGACATTTTTGGTTCCAACCACTGTGTATTTGTGAGATGCAGAGTAGGTGAACGGATGATCTCTGGCATGTGTGGTTCCCACCGTGAAGCATGGAGGAGGAGGTTTGGTAGTGTGGGGGTGCTTTGCTGGTGACACTGTCGTGATTTATTTAGAATTCAAGGCACAATTAACCAGCATGGCTACCACAGCATTCTGCAGCGATACGCCATCCCATCTGGTTTGCACTTAGCGGGACTATCATTCATTTTTCAACAAGACACTGACCCAAAATACACCTCCAGGCTGTGTAAGGGCTATTTGACCAAGAAGGAGAGTGATGGAGTGCTGCATCAGATGACCTGGCCTCCACAATCTCCCGACCTCAACCCAATTGAGATGGTTTGGGATGAGTTGGCCCACAGAGTGAAGGAAAAGTGCTCAGCATATGTGGGAACTCCTTCAACACCGTTGGTTGAAGCTGGTTGTTAGAATGCCAAGAGTGTGCAAAGCTGTCATCAAGGAAAAGGGTGGCTACTTTGAAGAATATAAAATAGATTTTGATTTCTTTAATACTTTTTAGGTTACAAAATGATTCCATATGTGTTATTTCGCAGCTTTGATGTCTGCACTGTTATTCTACAATGTAGAAAATAGTAAAAATAAAAATAAAATAAAAAATAGAATGAGTAGGTTTTCTAACTTTTGACTGGTACTGTATGTCTCCTGTACTTTGCACACAGTTTGATCTTGTGTTGCATCATCACACTGCTCTAGTGACTCCCTCCTAGACCAGTGTAACTCACCCACCCTGCTCTCTACAACCATTACCTACTTTATACCTATGATAACGCACCCTACACACATACTGTACATACACACGCACACCAGATGACACATTGCCTCATCGACCTTTGACCTCCCCCTTGTTTGTGTGTGTGTGTGCAGGGTTCATCATAGGTGTAGATTAGGTCATGGTTGTGGAGAACAGAACGTGCGTGAGCGCCGCATATGGTCCCTCCCCTCTGCCCATGACCTCCATGTCACCCCTGTGACCTTGAGGTCACCCCTGAGATGCTCTCATCGATCAGACCATTTGTTTACAGTAATGGATTAACCCGATTACGTTACCAGAGATGGAGGGAGGAGAGGAGAAGGGGGCAGCGAGGGGAGGAGAGGATTGATGCTTGTGATTACCGTGATCAGAGAGGAGAGAGGGGTCAGATTGGGGTCATGTATGGGGGAGGGGCATTACAGTTCCTATTGTGGTGTGTAACATGCATGTGGTATGTCATGTTGCAGGTTGATGGTCAGGCTTTGCTGTTCTTTGTGTTTCTGTTCTTTCCTCTTCTCCTTGTCTTTACACTCTCCTATCTACTCCTCCATTTTCTAGCCACCTAATAATGAGAAAAATAATAATAATGAGGATAATAATCATAATGAGAATAATAATCACAATAAGAATAATAATGAGAATGAGAATAATTATTATAATAATGATAATAATAATAATTACAATAATGATAATGATAATAATACATTGGATTTCAAGAGACATTCAACATAGAACAAGGACATTGTACAACAAGGACACTTGTGCTCTTTTTCTTCTCCCTCCCTTTCCCTCTCCCTCTCTCCTCCCTATTCCTCACGTGACTGTATAGTAGAACATTTATTGCATCCCAAATGGCAACCTATTCCTTATATGGTGCACTTTGGGCCCTGGTCAAAAGTAGTGCATGAAATAGGTAACAGCGTGCCCTTTGGTATGCAGCCTTTGTCTCTCTGTGTTCTGTATCTCTGTGTTAGTGTGCCCGTCTAGCCCAGTTCTCCAGTGCACTCTGACCCCTAGTTAGGTTGTGTTGTGTAACGGCTGAGATAACACGACTCTGACTGTAAATAGCTGCCACACACACAACGGCCTGGTTACTGTAGCCGGGGAACACACGCTGCTAGACGACAGGCAACGCTGAGCTGTCAGGTAGAACTTGTTCTCTGAATATTAGTGATATTGTCTTCTATTATTTCTATATATATATTCTATTCTATTCTGTTATTCGGTTAGAACGGTCTGAGAAGTCCTTGTTTTCTGTTGGAGTGTTAGGCGTTTTGACTCGTAGGTCGTTACTGAGGTGTGTATGTGCAGGTGTGGTTGTGTGGAGGTAGGAGGGAATGTCGTGTGTTTTTGACAATGAAGAAGTATGTTTGTGTGTCGGTGAGAGATGTGTTACTTGCCGCATAACCACTGTACTTTGTGTGCGTGCTTAGCTCTGGTGAGTGTTTACGAGAGAAACTCTGTCTGAGGGTGTGTGTGTGTTTGTTTTCACAATCATGTGTGTGTGGAGGGCAACGGGTGCACTGTGACCTCTCTCGCTCTCAGTGTGTGTGTGTGTGTGTGTGTGTGTGTGTGTGTGTGTGTGTGTGTGTGTGTGTGTGTGTGTGTGTGTGTGTGTGTGTGTGTGTGTGTGTGTGTGTGTGTGTGTGTGTGTGTCTGCAGGCTTGTCTGTCTCCTCTCAGACAACGTAACCTGATCCCACTCCTTTGGATCAAGGAGCAGACCTCAAGACCCTCTCTCTCCCTTTCTCCCCCCTCTCTCTCCCCCTCTCTGACTGTCTGCATCTCTTCTTTCATCCCCTACTCCCTCCCCTCTCACTCTACTCCCCTTGACCCTCACCCTTATCTCCCCTCCCCTTTCTCCCCTCTCTCTAAATTGGAACGCAGTGGTTGTGCCGTAACACGCTATACTCGACGTCAGAGCTCAGGGTCTCCGCTTCACAGCTCCGTGTGAGTTTTGACTGACAGCCGTTATAAACTTGAGACGCGCAGGGTAAAGCGAGGCGTTCATGTGTTATAATAATAATAATAACTGCCGCTGTGATGCCATACAAGCCAAACGCCTGTGAGTCCAAAAGTGCACATCACATTTCCATCTCATTAAACTCATGTCATATACAGTGTCAGCGTTTACGATCACAATGTTTGAGCCACAGTTACAAGAGGGCATGGCGTTCTACCCTGGCTTGTTCCGAACAGGATGAGCCTGTGTTTGTCGCATATGAACACACTCCTGACTCCATTCTATGCCTTGTGAAAACCGAACACTGTGAGATCGTATTTGATCATTTAGCACCAGATTGCCATTTAAAATGGACCGTTTTTTCGAGCTCAAAAAGCACATTACAGTTGAAGACTCTTCTTTGAGTCATGAAAGTTTCTTTGAAACAATTTAGGGGACTGTGTCCAGCTCGGAGAGCTGCGTGTCCACTTGGAGACTCCACTTGGAGACTCACTCACCCCTTGTAGTTGTTTTCTCTTATGTTGCACCTACCCAACATTCCCCGAGAATATTCTTCGATGTTACCGTATGTACCCAGAGTATTTTCAGACTTCGTGATCAGCAAAGTACGGTAAATGTGAAAAACGCACGTAAAATCAACCGCGTGGCGTTTTGGATTCCGTCTCGTGTCCGGTGAACCTTCAGTCGAATCCTCTCCACCGTTATCTCCAAACTGCTGCCAGGTTATGCACATGCCTTCTTCTGGAAGAAACATTGCAATTTGGCCCCATCCACATTGGCCAATTCCCACGAGTGCAAAGGGTTAATCATGTCTATTAAGATCAATAGCTGTAAAGCGAGGCGTTCATTATCTTACCGCTGAGAATTGAATTGCTCATCATTTCTATATGAAGTGAGAGCCATTTCTGTAATCTCCCATTTACAAGCTCCGCTGTTCACTTGAAGACTGTGGCTCTTCATAATAAGAGGGTTAATATACAGCTGCTGTATTATATTGATGAGTTGTGGATCTTGGGGAACTGTAATTGAATAGATGGAAGGCTTAAACGGACATGGCTGACGATACACTCAGCGAGGAAGAGAAGGGAAGGACCGGGGAGAGAAAGAGGGAAGGAAAGTGAGAGGAGAGCGGGTACTGAACAGTGTGGCGTCATAAATAAGATGACAGGAATCATTGGGGCGTGCGAGCCAGTGCTCAAGATAGCGTGAAATCTGACTTCACCGCCTTCTCTCGCTCTATCCCCATGTTCTCTCTCTCTCTCTTCCTCCTTCCACACCTAGCTCGCTGTACCGCCCCTCCACCCATCCTTCTCTCTCTCCCTCCTCCCCCTCTCTCTGTAGAGTGTAATTGAGGTGTATGACCTTGCTGTGGGCCTCAGCAGGTGTGAGGGATGGAGGGATGGAAGGAGGGAGACTGAGTTGGACACTGGCCCTCCGGCCATAAGCTGTGGGTGTCTGATATATAGTTGGACACTGGCCCTCCGGCCATAAGCTGTGGGTGTCTGATATATAGTTGGACACTGGCTCTCCGGCCATAAGCTGTGGGTGTCTGGTATATAGTTGGACACTGGCCCTCCGGCCATAAGCTGTGGGTGTCTGATATATAGTTGGACACTGGCCCTCCGGCCATAAGCTGTGGGTGTCTGATATATAGTTGGACACTGGCTCTCCGGCCATAAGTTGTGGGTGTCTGATATATAGTTGGACACTGGCCCTCCGGCCATAAGCTGTGGGTGTCTGGTATATAGTTGGACACTGGCTCTCCGGCCATAAGCCGTGGGTGTCTGGTATATAGTTGGACACTGGCCCTCCGGCCATAAGCTGTGGGTGTCTGATATATAGTTGGAATGTATAAGTGACAATATGTGTGTAGGCGTGTAGATATTTGTAAGCGGCCCAAGCTATACCTAAACAGTATATAGGCCTATGGCTAGATGTGTGGGAGAAAAGGTAGCCTACAGCTATAATAAATGTGTGTGTGTGTGTGTGTGTGTGTGTGTGTGTGTGTGTGTGTGTGTGTGTGTGTGTGTGTGTGTGTGTGTGTGTGTGTGTGTGTGTGTGTGTGTGTGTGTGTGTGTGTGTGTGTGTGTGTGTGTGTGCGCGTGTTGGCATCTCTACTCCGAAGCAGTGTCAAACAGAACAGCCGTGTGATTTCACACACACCTCTCTCCTCCCCTCCCCCCTCTCTTTTAATTCAATTTCAATTTAAGGGCTTTATTGGCAAGGGAAATATATGTTAACGTTGCCAAAGCAAGTGAAGTAGACAATAAACAAAAGTGAAATAAACAATAAAAAAAATGAACAGCAAACACTACTCTCTCTCTGGCTTTATAATATCTCCGTCCTGCATCTTTGTCTTGTCAATGGGTTCTGTCGGACCTAGTAACCCTCCCCCTCTCTTTCCCTCCCACTCCCTTCTTCACTCTCTCTCTCTCTGTCATCTGCTTCATCTCGCTGTGTGTAAGTATCTGCCTCCCCCTCTCCCTCTCTCCTTCCTTTCCTCCCTCTCTTCTCTCTATTTCGGTTCAGTATATATTCTCTCGCTCCACCAGCAGGCAGCTCGCTTTGCAAACACACTTACAGATCGCTACTCTCTCTGATATGCATGCATTAGACGGGCTCTGAACGTACATTCATATACTATGAATATTATAATATCATGCCCACGCTCTTCCTTCCTGTCTAGCACATACAGCTGTGTGTGTGTGTGTGTGTGGGTGTGTGTGTGGGTGTGTGGGTGTGGGTGTGGGTGTGGGTGTGGGTGTGGGTGTGTGTGTGTGTGTGTGTGTGTGTGTGTGTGTGTGTGTAGATGAAGAAAGCTGTGTATGCCCTGTGGCTCCTCCCTCCAGGGAGAGACAGACAGACAGACAGACAGACAGACAGACAGACAGACAGACAGGTGGGGGGAAGATTGAGTTCCGCCTCATTTCCCCTGCCCTCGTGCAGCTGGGCAAGGACACACACACACATGCACATACATACACCCACTTACAGACGCATACATGTGTAGGATCTTTATTTAAGCCAGTTTGCTACAGCCAGAAAATAATCCTGCATTAACAGGAAATGTGAATTATTATAATTAATGGACATATTTTGTAGGGGTTGATACATTTTTCATTAGGGCAAATCAAGTCTGACATTTAAAGTGGAAATTACAAACTTTAGAAGCCTTTTTAAACATTGAAATACAAAACTACAAGTTTGTGTTTCCTGCTGTGCAAGAAAATTCTCAGGAATAAAAGAGTGATCAAATTAAGATCCTACATCTGTAGACCTCAATTCAGGTTGTAGGACTGTGTTCACAACGGCATAGTGAGGCAGTTGAGTGTGTGTGAAGTGTTCCGTTTGAGACTGTACTGCGTGTGACTGTAGTCTAGCTGTAGCCTGATTCCCCAGGATTACAACTACAGACTGGCAGCCCGTTGCCACGGTGACCGGGACAGATGAACCACTTGCGTGACATGAGACCAGTACCAGAGTACTTCCCCAAAAAACACACACACACACACTCCATATTTCATACTTATAGCCAGACAGACAGACACACACACACACACACACACACACACACACACACACACGGACCCGACACTCTGTTGGATAATTTATCCCGTACATGACAGGACTCATATTGACATTTTTCATGCTAGTGTCAAAGGTAAAATTCACTCAGTGGTGATGGGAGGGGACGTTAATCACTGCGACACCGGGTAAGGCTGTGCTGACATCATCAGATTGGTGTGATGTATCACAGTGTTTATTCATTGATCCTAAACATAAGAGAGGTTATGTTCTCTCTAGGCAATGTTTAGCCAATATCTCTCTCTTTCTGTCACTTTATTTCCCTCTCTCTCTCTCTCTCTCTCTCTCTCTCTCTCTCTCTCTCTCTCTCTCCTCCCCTCTCTCTACCCTCCTCTCTCTCTCTCTCTCTCTCTCTCTCTGCCCTCCCCTCTCTCTACCCTCCTCTCTCTCTCTCCTTCTCCCTCCCACCTCTCTCTGTCTGATGGTTATCCCTCTATATCCGTCTCTCTTCTGGTCTTTAATGTGATGTGGGGGTTTGGTTGGTGTTTTAGAGGGGGCCCAAGGGAAGCTCTGTGTGCTTGTGCTTGTGCGTGTGTGTGCGCTCTCCCCCTCCTTTTTAACTCTCTGACTTGACACTGCCCCTTTAAGAACCTGAGGGGCAGGCAGAACCTGGTTAGAGAGCTAGGTAGAGAGAGGTATTTCTCTAGAGGGGAGAGGGTGAGTGTCTTGTACAGTGTGGTGGTTGCGTGTGTGTTTAGTAGTGCTTTTGAATGTGGGTCGCGTTAGTGTGTTTTCTGTGTGTGTGTGTGTGTGTGTGTGTGTGTGTGTGTGTGTGTGTGTGTGTGTGTGTGTGTGTGTGTGTGTGTGTGTGTGTGTGTGTGTGTGTGTGTGTGTGTGTGTGTGTGTGTGTGTGTGTGTGTGTGTGGTCCTCTGATGATTGTATAAACAGTATGCGGGGATCATGTGCGGTGTGTGAAGATAAAGAGGTCCTTTGTGTTAATGTGTGTTTGAGTGTCAACAGATGGGGCTGTAGCAGATGGGGATTGGGATGCAACACATCACTGTCTCACACACACACACACACACACACACACACACACACACTATATACAGTATACACACACATGTATACAGTGTACACACACAATTTAGGCCTGTGGATTTAACGTTCCCTTTTTCAACAAAATGATCTGCACGGGGTTCCATCATGATTGTACAGCTATTATTTTACAGTCAGTGAGGTTAGGGAGAATACAGTACAGCAGTATTACTAAATCAGACCCATTAGATTAGAGTCTGTAGTGGGAACGTGACTGTAGCATGTATTGTTATTGTGCAACTGAGAAGGCAGCAGTTTGTCTGAGACCGGTATGTGGGCTTGGAAGGGCATGTCGGACTGGTTGGTCACACACACACACACACGTCCTCCCCGCACGCGCGCGAACACACACACACACACACACAGAGGGGTTGGGTTAAATGCAGGACAGACACATTGCAGTTAAATGCATTCGGTTTGGACCATTGACTAGGTATCCCCCTTTTCTTCCCCTGTGAGTATGTCCCGTCATGCACTTATTTTAATCCCTCCTTCTCACACACTTCTCATAAGCCCTGACTGAGAGTATGACACACGCGCACGTTACCTTACAGACTACAACAAGTCCTGAAATGAAGACAGTTTATTGTTTTACTACAACATTAGGTTGACTGCAGACGTTGCTGCCTCGGGACACATTGCTCTGAGAGAGAGAGAGAGAGAGAGAGAGAGAGAGTGTGTGTGTGTGTGTGTGTGTGTGTGTGTGTGTGTGTGTGTGTGTGTGTGTGTGTGTGTGTGTGTGTGTGTGTGTGTGTGTGTGTGTGTGTGTGTGTGTGTGTGTGTGTGTGACGTGTGCGGACATGTCGGCAGCTCTGCCAGGTAAAAACAGCCGTGTGCTGACAGTGAGGACTACGGTCATGTGTTATGGAGTTGACAGTCATGTCTTCAGACAGAGATTACAGCAGAACAGCAGTTTATACACTATCAAATCAAATCAAACTTTATTTGTCACATGCGCTGAATACAACAAGTGTAGACCTTACTGTGAAGTGCTTACTTACAAGCACTTAAGCAACAGTGCAGTTCAATAAGAGTTATTAAAATATTTACCAAATAAACTAAAGTAAAAAATTATAAAAAATAATACAATAACATGAGAATAATAAGGCTATATACAGGGAGTACAGGTTAGAGGTAATTTGTACATGTAGGTAGGGGTGAAGTGACTATGCATAGATAATTAACAGCTAGTAGCAGCAGTGTACAAAACAAATGGGAGGAGGGGTCAATGTAAATAGTAAATAATCCGGCGGCCATTTGATTAATTATTCAGCAGTCTTATGGCTTGGGGGTAGAAGCTGTTAAGGAGCCTTTTGGTCCTAGACTTGGCACTCCGGTACCGCTTGCCGTGCGGTAGCAGAGAAAACAGTCTATGACTTGGGTGGCTGGAGTCTCAATTTTATGGGCTTTCCTCTGTCACTGCCTAGTATATAGGTCCTGGATTGCAGGAAGCTTGGCCCCAGTGATGTACTGGGCCGTACGCACTACCCTCTGTAGTGCCTTATGGTCAGATGCCGAGCAGTTGCTATACCAGGCGGTGATGCAACCGGTCAGGATGCTCTCGATGGTGCAGCTGCAGAACGTTTTGAGGATCTGGGGACCCATGCCAAATATTTTCACTCTCCTGATGGGGAAAAGGTTTTGTCGTGCCCTCTTCACGACTGTCTTGGTGTGTTTGGACCATGATAGACCGTTGGTGATTGGTGTCAACAACTTGAACTCGACCCGCTCCACTACAGCCCCATTGATGTTAATGGGGGCATGTACGACCCGACTTTTCCTGTAGTCCACGATCACCTCGTTTGTCATGCTCACATTGAGGGAGAGGTTGTTGGCCTGGCACCACACTGCCAGTTCTATATATACGCTGTCTCATCGTTTTCGGTGATCACTGTTGTAAACTTAATGATGGTGTTGGAGTAGTGTTTTGCCACGCAGTCGTGGGTGAACAGGGAGTACAGGAGGGGACTAAGTGCACACCCCTGAGGGGTCCCAGTGTTGAGGATCAACGTGTTGTTGCCTACCCTTACCACCTGGGGGCAGCCCGTCAGGAAGTCCAGGATCCAGTTGCAGAAGGAGGTGTTTTGTCCCCGGGTCCTTAGCTTAGTGATGAGCTTCGTGGGCACTATGGTGTTGAGCCCTGAACTGTAGTCAATGAACAGCATTCTCACGTAGGGGTTCCTTTTGTCCAGGTGGGAAAGGGCAGTGTGGAGTGCGAACAAGATTGCGCCATCTGTGGATCTGTTGGGGCGGTATGCGAATTGGAGTGGGTCTAGGGTATCCGGGAGGATGTTGTTGATGTCAGCCAAGACCAGCCTTTTAAAGCACTTCATGGCCACTGACGTGAGTGCTACGGGGCGGTTATCATTTAGGCAGCTTACCTTCGCTTCCTTGGGCACAGGGACTTTGGTGGTCTGCTTGAAACATGAAGGTATTACAGACTCAGTCAGGGAGAGTTTGAAAATGTCAGTGAAAACACTTGCCACTTGATCAGTGCATGTTTTGAGTACACGTCCTGGTAATCCATCAGGCCCCGTGGCTTTGTGAATGTTGACCTGTTTAAAGGTCTTGCTCACATCGGCTACCGAGAGCGTTATCACACAGTCATCTAGAGCAGCTGGTGCTCTGGTGCATGCTTCAGTGTTGCTTGCCTCGAAGCGAGCATAAAAGGCATTTAGCTCGTCTGGTAGGCTCGCGTCTGGGTTTCCTTTTGTAGTCCGTAATAGTTTTCAAGCCCTGCCACATCTGACGAGCGTCAGAGCCGGTGTAGTAGGATTCAATCTTAATCCTGTATTGACGCTTTGCTTGTTTGATGGTTCGTCTGAGGGCATATTGGGATTTCTTATAGGCGTCCAAATCAGTGTCCCGCTCCTTGAAATCAGTGTCCCGCTCCTCTAGCCTTTAGCTCGATGCGGATGTTGCCTGTAATCCATGGCTTCTGGTTGGGATATGTACATACGGTCACTGTGGGGACGACGTCGTTGATGCACTTTTTGATGACTGAGGTGGTATAGTCCTCAATGCCATTGAATGAATCCTGGAACATATTTCAGTCTGTGCTAGCAAAACAGTCCTGTAGTGTAGCATCCGCACCCTCTGACCACTTCCGTATTGAGCGAGTCACTGGTACGTCCTGCATTAGTTTTTGCTTCTAAGCAGGAATCAGGAGGATAGAATTATGGTCAGATTTGCCAAATGGAGGGCGGGGGAGAGCTTTGTATACATCTCTGTGTGTGGAGTAAAGGTGGTCTATAGATTTTTTCCTCTGGTTGCACATGTGACATGTTGGTAAAGATTTGGTAAAACTGATTTAAGTTTGCCTGCATTAAAGTCCCCAGCCACTAGGAGTGCCGCTTCTGGGTGAGCATTTTTTTGTTCGCTTATGGCCTTATAGAGTTGGTTGAGTGTGCTCTTAGTGCCAGCATCGGTCTGTGGGGGTAATGAATAATATAGACGAGAACTCTCTTGGTAGATAGTGTGGTCTACAGCTTATCATAAGGTACTCTACCTCAGGTGAGCAATACCTCGAGACTTCTTTAATATTAGACATTACGCACCAGCTGTCATTGACAAAAAGACACACCCTTCTCTGTTCTGCCGGTGCATTGAAAATCCCTCCAGCTCTATATTGTCCGTGTCGTCATTCAGCCACGACTTAGTGAAACATAGGATATTACAGTTCTTAATGTCCCGTTGGTAGGATAATCGTAATCGTAGGTCATCCATTTTATTTTCCAATGATTGCATGTTAGCAAGTAAAACGGAAGGCTGTGGGAGCTTACTCGCTCGCCTTCAGATTCTCAGAAGACAGCCTGATCTTTGTCCTCTTTTCTTCACGCTAATGACGGGGATTTGGGAATGGTCCCGGGAGAGCAGTATATCCTTCTCGTTGGACTCGTTAAAGGAAAAAGCTTCTTCCAGTTCGTGGTGAGTAATCGCTGTTCTGATGTCCAGAAGTTATTTTCGGTCATAAGAGACGTTAGCAGCAACATTATGTACAAAATAAGTTTCGAAAATAAGTTATATTGGCCTCCCGGGTGGCGCAGTGGTCTAGGGCACTGCATCGCAGTGCTAGCTGCGCCACCAGAGTCTCTGGGTTCGCGCCCAGGCTCTGTTGCAGCCGGTCCGTGGGGCGACTCACAATTGGCATAGCGTTGTCCGGGTTAGGGAGTGTTTGGCCGGTAGGGATATCCTTGTCTCATCGCGCTCCAGCGACTCCTGTGGCGGGCCGGGCGCAGTGCGCGCTAACCAAGGGGGCCAGGTACACGGTGTTTCGTCCGACACATTGGTGCTTCCAGGTTGGAGGCGCGCTGTGTTAAGAAGCAGTGCGGCTTGGTTGGGTTGTGCTTTAGAGGACGCATGGCTTTCGACCTTCGTCTCTCCCGAGCCCGTACGGAAGTTGTAGCGATGAGACAAGATAGTAATTACTAGCGATTGGATACCACGAAAATTGGGGAGAAAATGGGATTACATTTTATTTTTTATTTTTTTAAACTAAAAAAATAAGTTATATACAATGCAAAAAAATAAAAAAATAGCACAATTGATTACGGGCATGTAAAATGTCAGCCATCATCTTCGGCACTTTTTTTTATTATACCATGGCATTGTTGAATACTCCTTTCTGATTGGCTTGAAGGGCATTCTAGAGTGTGCATTATTTCCCTATAACGCATAATATTTTTGCACGGTCCAATTCAATGGCTATAGTTCATTTTTCCATGTTTTGCTTGAGTTGCTTTTGAAAGCAATCAGTCGAATCGAAAACGGTATTGGTGTTGTTGAATTCGATTTTCATAATAGCAAGCTAGGACTGATAGTTTGGTTAGCTTAAACTAGCAAGTCGGTTTGGTTACCATGGCAACTTCTGCTTGCTAGCTACTTCAGTGGATGTTGAACACATTTCTACCTGCAAATTAACACATTTCTCGTGTGTGAAATTATATCCAGGAAAATAATGCAACTCCATGGAAGGTCAGTTCCACTCTGCGCTAACACACCTTCCACGCCTTTCTTTATTGTTCATAGAATTCAAATCAAATCGTATTCGTCACATGTGCCAAATACAACAGGTGTAGACCTTGCCGTTAAATGCTTTAAGAAGTATTAAGTAAAAAATAGAAAATAAAAGTAACACATAATTAAACAGCAGCAGTAAAACATTATGCACAAAAGAGGTTACAAATAACGCAAAAAATTGGTTACGGGATCGTAAAACGGCAGCCTTCTCCTTCGGCGCCATTCTTTATAGAGCGCATAGCCCCTCGTTGATTATCCCATGTCTAGCGTTGTGATAATATACACTAGACGGATATATAGGGACTGGGACTATACTGGAAACCAATGTGTAATGGAGTTTGATATATAAAACGGAGCTGCAATGTCATGTGTAATGGAGTTTGATATATAAAACGGAGCTGCAGTGTCATGTGTAATGGAGTTTGATATATAAAACGGAGCTGCAGTGTCATGTGTAATGGAGTTTGATATATAAAACGGAGCTGCAGTGTCATGTGTAATGGAGTTTGATATATAAAACGGAGCTGCAGTGTCATGTGTAATGGAGTTTGATATATAAAACGGAGCTGCAGTGTCATGTGTAATGGAGTTTGATATATAAAACGGAGCTGCAGTGTCATGTGTAATGGAGTTTGATATATAAAACAGAGCTGCAGTGTCATGTGTAATGGAGTTTGATATATAAAACGGAGCTGCAGTGTCATGTGTAATGGAGTTTGATATATAAAACGGAGCTGCAGTGTCATGTGCAATGGAGTTGATACAGTGATGGGTTTTGGAGTTGACATTGAAAGAGACGTGTATTGGAGTCATAGGAAATGTTTTTAGCTGTAAGCACTAGCGTTAAAGCCTTCTACTGTAGTGGCGTTGGAGGCTCTCCGCGTGTGTGTGTGCGTGCGAGAGAGAGTGTGTTAGCCACACCCACATGAATGAGTGACAGATGTTGAAAGCGTCTTAAGATATTCACACACACGCATGCATACACACACACACACTTCACAGCTCCAGATTTTAGCACTCAGGCTCCTGAGCTCCTTTCATTAGCCTCTGTCTAGACCTTATTACCAGCTGTTTGTTCCACTCTCCTCCCCGCTACACTGCTCTAGTTTTTCGTTGTTTTTTCTCCTCTCTGTTCTGCTCCGTTTTATATTTATATTTTTTTTGTTGAATTTTACCCCCTTTTTCTCCCCAATTTCAGGGTATACAATTGTTAGCAGTTACAGTCTTGTCTCATCGCTACAACTCCCGTACGGGCTCGGGAGAGACGAAGGTCGAGAGCCATGCGTCCCCCGAAACACAACCCAACCAAGCCGCACTGCTTCTTAACACAGCGCGCATCCAACCCGGAAGCCAGCCGCACCAATGTGTAAGAGGAAACACCGTACACCTAGCGACCTGGTCAGCGTGCACTGCGCCCGGCCCGCTACAGGAGTCAGTAGTGCGCAATGAGACAAGGATATCCCTGCCGGCCAAACCCTCCCTAACCCGGACGACACTGGGCCAATTGTGCGTCGCCCCATGGACCTCCCGGTCGCGGCCGGCTGCGACAGAGCCTGGGCTCGAACCCAAAATCTCTGGTGGCGATGCAGTGCCCTAGACCACTGCGCCACCCGGGAGGCCTTCGTTCTGCTCTGTTTTGTTTGTGTGTTTACAGATTCACCCAAGTTGGGCTGCAAAAGATTTTCAGATCTGTTTTTTGTGTGTGTGTGTCTGTCTGTCTCTGTCTGTCTCTCACATTGTCTATGTGTGGGTGTGTGTGTGTGTCTGTCTCTGTCTGTCTCTTACATTGTCTATGTGTGTGTGTGTGTGTGTGTCTGTCTGTCTGTCTGTCTGTCTATCTGTGTCTGTCTGTCTCTCACATTGTCTATGTGTGTGTGTGTGTGTGTGTGTGTGTGTGTGTGTGTGTGTGTGTGTGTGTGTGTGTGTGTGTGTGTGTGTGTGTGTCTGTCTCTTGTCTCTGTCTGTCTCTCACATTGTCTATGTGTGTGTGTGTCTGTCTGTCTGTCTGTCTGTCTGTCTCTCACATTGTCTATGTGTGGGTGTGTGTCTGGTTGAAACTCTGTCTGTCCATCTGTCTGGCTTTCTGTTTGTGTGTGTGCGTGTGCATGACTGTGTGCGTAGGAGTGTGTGTCTGTCTGTGTGTGTCTGTCTGTGTGTGTCTGTCTGTGTGCGTGTGTGTGTGTGGGTGGGGGGGTTATCTTTGATATTTGCAGCCCAACTGTGGTCGACCATGACCTTTTCTGAAGACATGTGGCAGAGGTTCCCTACCCCAACACTCCACCGCAGTCTACTCCCACGACAACTCTGCCAACAGACCTTGGCTTGCTCCTCCTCCTAAACACACACACACACACACACACACATCCAAAGAAAACAGACCAACTCTGCCACTCTCTCACACACACACACACACATGACTTTTCTCAATCTTTCTGTTGTGATGTCTATCTGAGTGTGTAGAAAAGGGAGTTAGTTCAGGCTGTGTCCAGAACTCATTTACTGACATATAACCGTGTGTGTGTGTGTGTGTGTGTGTGTGTGTTTAGGAGGAGGAGCAAGCCAAGGTCTGTTGGCAGAGTTGTCGTGGGACTCGTGTGTGTGTGTGTGTGTACACAGTCCAGTGCAGGTATGAAGTCTGCTGTCCCAACATGAAGATTGTCTCTGAATCACCACTGACTAAGGTCTCTTGCAGCCCAAGCATGACATGCACACACGCCATGCAGGCTCACATGCGCGAGTAGGCACCCTAACACACACACACTTTGTTTCCTCAGAGACTGTGTGTGTGCTCTTTGTGAGAGAGGGAGAGAGAGAAAGTGTAAGGTGAAAGTGTGTTCAGTCAGTAGGTGTGTTCAGTGGGTCAGTGTGTTCAGTCAGTAGCTGTGTTCAGTGGGTCAGTGTGTTCAGTCAGTAGCTGTGTTCAGTGGGTGAGTGTGTTCAGTCAATAGCTGTGTTCAGTGGGGCAGTGTGTTCAGTCAGTAGGGGTGTTCAGTGGGTCAGTGTGTTCAGTCAGTAGCTGTGTTCAGTGGGTCAGTGTGTTCAGTCAGTAGGTGTGTTCAGTGGGTCAGTGTGTTCAGTCAGTAGCTGTGTTCAATGGGTCAGTGTGTTCAGTCAGTAGGGATGTTCAGTGGGTCAGTGTGTTCAGTCAGTAGCTGTGTTCAGTGGGTCAGTGTGTTCAGTCAGTAGGTGTGTTCAGTGGGTCAGTGTGTTCAGTCAGTAGCTGTGTTCAATGGGTCAGTGTGTTCAGTCAGTAGGGATGTTCAGTGGGTCAGTGTGTTCAGTCAGTAGCTGTGTTCAGTGGGTCAGTGTGTTCAGTCAGTAGGTGTGTTCAGTGGGTCAGTGTGTTCAGTCAGTAGCTGTGTTCAATGGGTCAGTGTGTTCAGTCAGTAGGGATGTTCAGTCAGTAGCTGTGTTCAGTGGGTCAGTGTGTTCAGTGTGTTCAGTCAGTAGGGATGTTCAGTGGGTCAGTGTGTTCAGTCAGTAGCTGTGTTCAATGGGTCAGTGTGTTCAGTCAGTAGGGATGTTCAGTGGGTCAGTGTGTTCAGTCAGTAGCTGTGTTCAGTGGGTCAGTGTGTTCAGTCAGTAGGGGTGTTCAGTGGGTGAGTGTGTTCAGTCAGTAGCTGTGTTCAGTGGGTCAGTGTGTTCAGTCAGTAGGGATGTTCAGTGGGTCAGTGTGTTCAGTCAGTAGCTGTGTTCAGTGGGTCAGTGTGTTCAGTCAGTAGGGATGTTCAGTGGGTCAGTGTGTTCAGTCAGTAGCTGTGTGCAGTAGGTCAGTGTGTTCAGTGGGTCAGTGTGTTCAGTCAGTAGCTGTGTTCAGTGGGTCAGTGTGTTCAGTCAGTAGGTGTGTTCAGTCAGTAGGGATGTTCAGTGGGTCAGTGTGTTCAGTCAGTAGCTGTGTTCAATGGGTCAGTGTGTTCAGTCAGTAGCTGTGTTCAATGGGTCAGTGTGTTCAGTCAGTAGCTGTGGTCAGTGTGTTCAGTCCATGGTGTTTTGTTATCTGAACTAATGCTGTGTTCCTTTGACACACAACTCAGTATCAGATGCAGGGAGAGTGAAGGCACAAAGTATGTGTGTGTGCAGCACGTGTATCCCAGCTGGCGCTCAGACAATAGGGCTGATATCAGTACAATAGTGCAGGGCTGGCACAATGCAGACCTTGACTTGAGCAGAGTCACGTGTAGTCCTGCTGTCACGGGAGCAACACTGTCTTGGCCCTTTCACGACCTTGGCCTCCCTCCTTCACTCTCTCCTCTCCCCCCTCTCCAGTTCTCTCACTCTGCTACTTTTTTAGGTATATTTTGTCTCTAATTTTCCATTCTTTAATCTCTCTCTCTTCCTCTTTCTCAGAAATTGTGATATTCTCCATCCCTTGGTTTTTCCGTTTCTCTTGAAGACTTTAGGAATCTCCCCACCCGGTTTATTTTCCCACCTTTTTCATCTTTTGGATAGTTGACTCGGGTTGTTTCTCACTCCTCCTCACTCCCTCTCTTCTCTTTATCTCCTCACTCCCTCTCTTCTCTTTATCTCCTCACTCCCTCTCTTCTCTATCTCCTCACTCCCTCTCTTCTCTTTATCTCCTCACTCCCTCTCTTCTCTTTATTCTGCATCTCCCCCTCCTTGCCTCTCACCCATGCTTCACTCTTTATTTCTTCTCTCTATCTCTCTCCCCTTTATCTTACTCCTTCTTTCGCTACCCCCTCCTCCCCTCTCCCCCTCCTCCTCACTCCCCTCTCTCCCTCCTCCTCACTCCCCTCTCTCCCTGCTCCTCACTCCCCTCTCTCTCTCTCTCCTCCTCACTCCCCTCTCCCTCCTCACTTCTCTCTTTCTCTCCCTCCTCCTCACTCTCTCCCACCTCCCCCTCTCTCTCTCCCTCCTCCTCACCCATCCCTCTCTCCCTCCTCTTCCCTCCTCCTCTCCTTTCTTCAATGTATCTCTCTGCTGGGCTGGTTAGTGTTCCTCCCACGGGTTGACCTTTACAGACACAGATACTGTAGTAGACACACTTCTCATCTGATCTCAGTTCAGCCTTATCGCTGATGAACTCTCAGAATCAACCCTATCTCTCCCACACATCTCACTCTGAGCTGATCTGGGGTCAGTATTGACATTTAGTACGAGCATAAAATCCCCTTAGGCTACACTGATACAGGTGATATGACTGCAATATACTGTATATTGTGACATTCACAAAGAGTGGGAGAAGGGAATTTATTGAAACTGTTTGGTTTTAGTGTCAATTCAAACGTCATTTCATGGCCAACTAAGTATATTTTCACTGTCAATAGACTGCTAACTGAACTGAAAAGTAAGCAACAGATCCTTATACTATACGCATTCATCCATTCTGTTTTAAGGTGGAAATGCTCAATCTCTTTCAAACATTACCCTGTAGGGGCCTCTGAGGGCCCTCCACATCAGCTGTGGCCTTCCAGGGAGTAAGGCCTATGACCCCTGACCTCTGGGTGAAAGGTCAAGTGCCTTAACTGCTAGTCCACTTGACTGCCAGGGGCAGATGAATGTAAACATGCCAATTATTGACCCAACTGTCAGGACCTGGGTTTATAGAAGTACATTCAGAAGCATGGCTTGAGCTATATGTTTATGTCACAACTCTTAGAGAGGGTAGTGTGTGTTGATGTAGTGTATTTAGGTATGTGTAGGAAACAGTCATGTGTGTGTGTGTGTGTGTGTGTTTTCCATGAGCCTGCATAGTGAGTTGGAAGATAGATGGAGAGAGAGAACAAGAAAGGGCGAGAGAGAGAGAGAGAGGGAGGCGGGGACGGAAAGGGAGAGAGAGGTTATCTGTTTAGGTAAGTGGAGAGGGCGAAAGAGGAGGACAGTGGAGAGGAGGTAGAGGGAGGAGGGTTGAAGAGTTGAAAGTAGGGAGTAGGAATGGGTAGGGTACATTACATTTAGGTTGACTGCACTCTGTGTAAACCATAACATCATGTCAAAAAGGACATGCACACGGGCATCTGTGTGTGTGTGTGTGTGTGTGTGTGTGTGTGTGTGTGTGTGTGTGTGTGTGTGTGTGTGTGTGTGTGTGTGTGTGTGTGTGTGTGTGTGTGTGTGTGTGTGTGTGTGTGTGTGTGTGTGTGTGTGTGTGTGTGTGTGTGTGTGTGTGTAGGGGGTAGGAGGTGTACCAGAGTGCCACCTGTTCTTGATCACATGACCCTGCAGTAACACTGTGAGTCACTCAGGAACAGGCGACACATGCCACACACACACACCCACACACACACACTCCCAGATGGCCACAGCAACAGCCAAGGCAGGGCCTCATGTTTGGCCTGACACACACTTTGGCTTTATGAACCACAGTGACTAAAATGTTGACGGTAATGAACCCCAAATGACAATGTTGATTGTGTTACCATTTCACCATAGAATGGCCTGCCAACCATGTTGTAACCACTTGACCCCAAGCCCAGACTGACCATGTTGTCGACCATGTTGTGTGTTCAGGAGGTGCAGGCAGAGAGAGAGAGAGCGCCTGAGGTGTCGTAATATGGTGGTCAACTGACCCTCCAACCTCCCTGCCTCTGACCGGACTGAAGACGTGGCATATACAGGTAAGACTCAACCGCTCTTTTGGGTTTCACTGCACTATGTCTGTTGCACATAGACACAGACATCTGTGCCTGGGGAAGAATGAAGCGAGAGAGTTCAGGAAAGGAGAGGAAGAACATATTTTAGAATGAGAAAAGAGGGAGGCTGGTCGTAATGGAGAGTGAGAGAAACAGAGAGAGAGAAAGAGAGAGAGAGAGAGAGAGAGAACACCCCCCAAGTCAACCATGCCCACACCCCATTTAGGCCCCCTCAGATCAGACCTATGCCCCTCCTGTCCACCTCATGCACCGCACCCCCGCAAAGAGGGCCTCAACATGGAAGTCACACATACACCCAGGCCGTGAGCAGGCAAACAGGCCCAACCCCCACTACACTAGCCCAAGCCAATGGCATGTACCAGATGCTCAGCAGGCTCTGCTCACACTTACTGGCCTGAGGCCAAACCACACGACCAACAACATTGGACACTTTATGGAACACAAAGCCCTCACTATCTCATCCTGGAATATCCAAGGCCTGAGGTCATCTGCCTTTGGCCTAAAGAGCAGGAACCTGGACTTCATCAAATTAATCGGAAATACAGACATTGTCATCCTACAAGAAACCTGGTATAGAGGAGATGGACCCACTGGTTGCCCTCTAGGTTACAGAGAGCTGGTAGTCCCATCCACCAAACTACCAGGTGTGAAACAGTGAAGGGATTCAGGGGGTATGCTAATTTGGTATAGAGCAGACCTAACTCTATTAAATTAATCAAAACAGGAACATTTTACATTTGGCTAGAAATTCAAAAGGAAATTATCTTAACAGAGACAAATGTCCTCCTGTGTGCTACCTATATCCCCATACTTTAACGAAGACAGCTTCTCCATCCTGGAGGGGGAAATCAATCATTTCCAGGCCCAGGGACATGTACTAGTATGTCGCGACCTAAATGCCAGAACCGGACAGGAACCAGACACGCCTCAGCACACAGGGGGACAAACACCTGCCTGGAGGTGACAGCATTCCCTCCCCCATATGCTCCCCTAGGCACAACTATAACAACATAACCAACCAAAACGGGTCACAACTCCTGCAGCTCTGTCGGACGCTGGGTATGTACATAGTCAATGGTAGGCTTCGAGGGGACTCCTATGGTAGGTACACCTATAGCTCATCTCTTGGCGGTAGTACTGTAGACTACTTTATCACTGACCTCAACCCAGAGTCTCTCAGAGCGTTCACACTCAGCCCACTGACACCCCTATCAGACCACAACAAAATCACAGTCTACTTGAACAGAACAAAGAAAGAAAAGAAAATGAACAACAATGACAAATGGTTTGATGAAGAATGCAAAAATCTAATGAAGAAATTGAGAAACCTGTCCAACCAAAAACATAAAGACCCAGAAAACCTGAGTCGACGCCTTCACTATGGTGAATCACTAGAACAATACAGAAATACACTACGGAAAAAGAAGGAACAGCACGTCAGAAATCAGCTCAATGTAATTGAAGAATCCATAGACTAACCATTTCTGGGGAAATTGGAAAACTCTAAACAAACAACAACACAAAGAATTATCTATCCAAAATGGAGATGTATGGATAAACCACTTCTCCAATATTTTTGGCTCTATAACAAAGAACAAACATCAAAAACCTATACATTACCAAATACAAATCCTAGAATCAACTACTGGACTACCAGAACCCACTGGATTCTCCAATTACCTTGAATGAACTACAGGACAAAATACAAATCCTCCAATCCAAAAAGGCCTGTGGTGTTGATGGTATCCTCAATGAAGTTATCAAATATATAGACAACAAATACCAATTGGCTATACTAAAACACTTAAACATCATACTTAGCTCTGGCATCTTCCCCAATATTTGGAACCAAGGACTGATCACCCCAATCCACAAAGTGGAGACAAATTTGACCCCAATAACTACCGTGGGATATACGTCAACAGCAACCTTGTAACGTTCGTCTTTCGGGGAGAGAGTGGACCAAGACGCAGCGGGTGATAAATACTTGATGATTTAATTAGACAAGACGAACACTGACACGAAAGACACTTGATAATTTACAAAACAACGTTAAACAGACCTGAACTTGTGAACTACATATAACGAAAAACTCACGAACAGGAAAAAACGAAACAGTACCGTGTGGTGTAACAAACACAGACACAGCAACAATCACCCACAAACAAACAGTGAGAACAGCCTACCTTAATATGGTTCTCAATCAGAGGAAACGTCAAACACCTGCCTCTAATTGAGAACCATATCAGGCAACACATTTGACCCAACATAGAAACACATAACATAGAATGCCCACCCCAACTCACGCCCTGACCAACCAAACACATACAAAAACATCAGAAAACAGGTCTGGAACGTGACAAACCTTGGGAAAATCCTCAGCATTATCATAAACAGCAGACTTGTGCATTTCCTCAGTGAAAACAATGTACTGAGCAAATGTCAAATTGGCTTTTAACCAAATTATCGTATGACAGACCACGTATTCACCCTGCACACCCTAATTGACAAACAAACAAACCAAAACAAAGGCAAAGTCTTCTCATGCTTTGTTGATTTCAAAAAAGTCTTCGACTCAATCTGGCTTTAGGGTCTGCAATACAAATTGATGGAAAGTGGTGTTGGGGGAAAAACGTACAACATTATAAAATCCATGTACACAAACAAGTGTGCGGTTAAAATAGGCAAAAAACGCACACACTTCTTCCCACAGGGCCGTGGGGTGAGACAGGGATGCAGCTTAAGCCCCACCCTCTTCAACATATATATCAACGAATTGGCGAGGGCACTAGAAAAGTCTGCAGCACCCGGCCTCACCCTACTGGAATCTGAAGTCAAATGTCTACTATTGGCTGATGATCTGGTGCTTCTGTCACCAATCAAGGAAGGCCTACAGCAACACCTAGATCTTCTGCACAGATTCTGCCAGACCTGGGCCCTGACAGTAGATCTCAGTAAGACCAAAATAATGGTGTTCCAAAAAAGGTCCAGTCACCAGGACCGGGACTACAAGTTCCATCTAGACACCGTTGCCCTAGAGTACACAAAAAACTATACATACAGTGGGGAGAACAAGTATTTGATACACTGCCGATTTTGCAGGTTTTCCTACTTACAAAGCATGTAGAGGTCTGTCATTTTTATCATAGGTACACTTCAACTGTGAGAGACGGAATCTAAAACAAAAATCCAGAAAATCACATTGTATGATTTTTAAGTAATTAATTTGCATTTTATTGCATGACATAAGTATTTGATCACCACCAACCAGTAAGAATTCCGGCTCTCACAGACCTGTTAGTTTTTCTTTAAGAAGCCCTCCTGTTCTCCACTCATTACCTGTATTAACTGCACCTGTTTGAACTCGTTACCTGTATAAAAGACACCTGTCCACACACTCAATCAAACAGACTCCAACCTCTCCACAATGGCCAAGACCAGAGAGCTGTGTAAGAACATCAGGGATAAAATTGTAGACAAGACAAGGCTGGGATGGGCTACAGGACAATAGGCAAGCAGCTTATTGCAGCAAGAGAAGCAGCAAGAGAAGGCAACAACTGTTGGCGCAATTATTAGAAAATGGAAGAAGTTCAAGATGACGGTCAATCACCCTCGGTCTGGGGTTCCATGCAAGATCTCACCTCGTGGGGCATCAATGATCATGAGGAAGGTGAGGGATCCGCCCAGAACTACACGGCAGGACCTGGTCAATGACCTGAAGAGAGCTGGGACCACAGTCTCAAAGAAAACCATTAGTAACACACTACGCCGTCATGGATTAAAATCCTGCAGCGCACGCAAGGTCCCCCTGCTCAAGCCAGCGCATGTCCAGGCCCGTCTGAAGTTTGCCAATGACCATCTGGATGATCTAGAGGAGGAATGGGAGAAGGTCATGTGGTCTGATGAGACAAAAATAGAGCTTTTTGGTCTAAACTCCACTTACCGTGTTTGGAGGAAGAAGAAGGATGAGGTCAACCCCAAGAACACCATCCCAACCGTGAAGCATGGAGGTGGAAACATCCTTCTTTGGGGATGCTTTTCTGCAAAGGGGACAGGACGACTGCACCGTATTGAGGGGAGGATGGATGGGGCCATGTATCGCAAGATCTTGGCCAACAACCTCTTTCCCTCAGTAAGAGCATTGAAGATGGGTCGTGGCTGGGTCTTTCAGCATGACAACGACCTGAAACACACAGCCAGGGCAACTAAGGAGCGGCTCCGTAAGAAGCATCTCGAGGTCCTGGAGTGGCCTAGCCAGTCTCCAGACCTGAACCCAAAAGAAAATCTTTGGAGGGAGACAAAGCCATCACCTACAGAGAGATGAACCTGGAGAAGAGTCCCCTAAGCAAGCTGGTCCTGGGGCTCTGTTCACAAACACAAACACACCCCACAGAGCCCCAGGACAGCAACACAATTAGACCCAACCAAATCATGAGAAAACAAAAAGATAATTACCTGGCCCTAAACAGAGACTACACAGTGGCAGAAAACCTGACCACTGAGACTGACCCAAACTTAATGAAAGCTTTGACTATGTACAGACTCAGTGAGCATAGCCTTGCTATTGAGAAAGGCCGCCGTAGGAAGACTTGGCTCTCAAGGGATAGACACACACACTCCCCACAAAATGAGGTGGAAACTGAGCTGCACTTCATAACCTCCTGCCAAATGTATGACCATATTAGAGACACATATTTCCCTCAGATTACACAGATCCACAAGATTTCGAAAACAAACCCGATTTTGATAAACTTCCATATCTATTGGGTGAAATACCACAGTGTGCATCACAGCAGCAGATCTGTGACTAGTTGCCACAAGTAAAGGTCAACCAGTGAAGAACAAACACCATTGTAAATACAACCCATATTTATGCTTATTTATTTGCCCTTTTGTACTTTAACCATTTGTACATCGTTACAACATTGTATATATACATAATATGACATTTGAAATGTCTTTATTCGAGACAGAGAGAGAGAGACCACAAAGAGTAATTTGTGAGGAGGATGACGGTTATGTACGATGTTTTACGATGTGTCACTGTGTGTGTGTATGTGTGTGTGTATGTGTGTGTGCTGAGTAAGACTTGTTGGACTTGTAGTGGCATGGTCTGAGTCAGGAATGAGTGTGAGCATAACTCTCAGGACCTACACACACACATACGTCTGTCGGTTTCTCTATCCACACAGTCCCGCAGAGAGGAGGCTGAGAGGCACTGTCTGTACCAGTGACACATCCTCCTACTCTTACCACACACACGTGCACACACACCCCACACACACACACTCGTTCACACACACGCACACGCTCCCCCTCTCTACTACTCCGCTACTCAGGCTTACGGCTTTTCCCACATTTTGTTGTGTTACAGCCTGAATTTAAAATGGATTAAATTGAGATATTTTCTCACTGGCCTACACATAATACACCATAATGTCAAGGTGGAATTATTTTTCTCGAATTTGTTTTACTAATAAATTCAAAATAAAAAAAGCTGAAATGTTGGGGCAGCAGGTCGCCTGGGGGATAGGAGTGTTGGGCCAGTAACCAAAATGTTGCTGGATCGAATCCCCGAGCTGACAAGGTAAGAATCTGTCATTCTGCCCCTGAGCAGGGCAGTTACCCCACTGTTTTTCGTGGATGTCAATTAAGGCAGCCCCCCGCACCTCTCTGATTACAGAGGGGTTGGGTTATATGTGGAAGACACATTTCAGTTAAATGCATTCAGTTGCACAACTGTCTAGGTATCCCCCTTTCTCAACAAAACCTATTCCCCCTCAGGAGACTGAAAACATTTAGCATGGGTCCTCAGATCCTCAAAAGGTTTATCTGCACCATCGAGAGCATCCTGACGGGTTGCATCACTGCCTGGTATGGCAACTGCTCGGCCTCCGATCGCATGGCACTACAGAGGGTAGTGCGAACGGCCCCAGTACACCACTGGGGCCAAGCTTCCTGCCATCCAGGACCTCTATACCAGGCGGTGTCAGAGGAAGGCCCTTAAAACAGTCAAAGACTGCAGCCACCCTAGTCATAGAGTATTCTCTCTGCTACCGCACGGCAAGCGGTACCGGTGCGCCAAGTCTAGGTCCAGGAGGCTTCTTAACAGCTTCTACCCCCAAGCCATAAAACTCTTGAACAGTTAATCAAATGGCTACCTGGACTATTTGCATTGCCCCTCCCCCTCTTTTCTACATTGCTGCTACTCTCTGTTATTATCTATGCATCACTTTAATGCAGGCAAACTTAAATCCATTTTACCTCATTTCTACCAGCATATCGCATGTGCAACCAGAGGAAGAAAACTCTAGACCACCTTTACTCCACACACAGAGATGCATACAAAGCTCTCCCCCGCCCTCCATTTGGCAAATCTGACCATAATTATATTTTCCTGATTCCTGCTTACAAGCAAAAACTAAAGCAGGAAGTACCAGTGACTCGCTCAATATGGAAGTGGTCAGATGATGTGGATGCTAGGCTACAGGACTTTTGATAGCGCGGACTGGAATATGTTCTGGGATTCATCCAATGGCATTGAGGAGTATACCACCTCAGTCATCGGCTTCATCAATAAGTGCATCGAAGACATCGGCCCCACAGTGACTGTACGTGCATATCCCAACCAGAAGCCATAGATTACAGGCAACATCCGCATTGAGCTAAAGGCTTGAGCTGCTGCCTTCAAGGAGCGGGTCACTAATCCGGGACACTGAAAAGATATCCTGCTATGCCTTCAGACGAACCATCAAACAAGCAAAGCATCAATACAGGATTAAGATTGAATCCTACTACACCGGCTCTGATGCTCATCGGATGTGGTGGGGCTTGAAAACTATTACGGACTACAAAGGGAAACCCAGACGCGAGCTGCCCAGTGACGCAAGCTAAATGCCTTTTATGCTCTTGAGGCAAGCAACACTGAAGCATGCATGAGAGCACCAGCTGTTCTGAATGACTGTGTGATAACGCTTTCATTAGCCGTTGTGAGCAAGACCTTTAAACAGGTCAACATTCACAAAGCCGCGGGGCCAGATGGATTACCAGTACGTGTTCTCAAAGCATGAGCGGACCAACTGGCAAGTGTATTCACTGATATTTTCAACCTCTCCCTGACCGAGTCTGTAATACCTTCATGTTTCAAGCAGACCACCAAGGTCCCTGTGCCAAAGGAAGCGAAGAAACCTGCCTAAATGATAACCTCCCCGTAGCACTCACTTCAGTAGCCATAAAGTGCTTTGAAAGGCTGGTCATGGCTCACATCAACACCATCCTCCCGGATACCCTAGACGCACTCCAATTCGCATACCACCCCAACAGATCCACAGATAACGCAATCTCAATCGCACTCCACACTGCCCTTTCCCGCGTGGACAAAAGGAACACCTATGTGAGAATGCTGTTCATTTAGTTTTTTTAAAATTGTTTTTATTTCACCTTTATTTAACCAGGTAGGCCAGTTGAGAACAAGTTCTCATATACAACTGCGACCTGGTGTAACGGATGTGAAATGGCTAGCTAGTTAGCGGGTGCGCGCTAGTAGCATTTCAATCAGTTACGTCACTTGCTCTGAGACTTAAGTAGTGTTGCCCCTTGCTCTGCAAGGGCCGCGGCTTTTGTGGAGCGATGGGTAACGACGCTTCGTGGGTGACTGGGGCGAGGGGACGACGTAAAGTTATACTGTTACATTGATGCTGTTGACCCGGATCACTGGTTGCTGCGGAAAAGGAGGAGGTTGAAAGGGGGGTGAGTGTAACGGATGTGAAATGGCTAGCTAGTTAGCGGGTGCGCGCTAGTAGCATTTCAATCAGTTACGTCACTTGCTCTGAGACTTAAGTAGTGTTGCCCCTTGCTCTGCAAGGGCCGCGGCTTTTGTGGAGCGATGGGTAACGACGCTTCGTGGGCGACTGTTGTTGATGTGTGCAGAGGGTCCCTGGTTCGCGCCTGTGTCGGGGCGAGGGGACGACGTAAAGTTATACTGTTACACTGGCAACGATAAAGCAAAGCAGTGCGACAAAAACAACAACGCAGAGTTACACATAAACAAACGTACAGTCAATAACACAATAGAAAAAATAGAAAATCTATTTACAGTGTGTGCAAATGTAGAAATGTAAGGCAATAAATAAGCCTCAGAGGTGAAATCATTACAATTAAGCATTAACATTGTAGTGATAGATGTGCGCATGATGATGTGCAAGTAGAGATACTGGGGTGCAAAACAGCAAGAGGGTAAGTAATAATATGGGGATGAGGTAGTTGGGTGTGCTATTTACAGATTGGCTGTGTACAGGTACAGTGATCGGTAAGCTGCTCTGACAGCTGATGCTTAAAGTTAGAGAGGGAGATATAAGACTCCAGCTTCGTTCCAGTCATTGGCAGCAGAGAACTGGAAGGAAAGGCGGCCAAAGGAAGTGTTGGCTTTGGGGATGACCAGTGAAATATACCTGCTGGAGCGCGTGCTACGGGTGGGTGTTGCTATGGTGAGCAGTGAGCTGAGATAAGGCAAGGCTTTACCTAGCAAAGGTTTATAGATGACCTGGAGCCCGTGGATTTGGCGACGAATATGTAGTGAGGGCCAGCCAACGAGAGCATACAGGTCGCAGTGGTGGGTAGTATATGGGGATTTAGTGACAAAACCGATAGCACTGTGATAGACTACACCCAGTTTGCTGAGTAGAGTGTTGGGGGCTATTTTGTAAATGATACGGCCGAAGTCAAGGATCGGTAGGATAGTCAGTTTACGGGGGTATGTTTGGTGGCATGAGTGAAGGAGGCTTTGTTGCGAACTAGGAAGCCAATTTGAGATTTAATTTTGTATTGTAGATGCTTAATGTGAGTCTGGAAGGAGAGTTTACAGTCTAACCAGACACCTAGGTATTTGTAGTTGTCCACATATTCTAGGTCAGAACCGTCCAGAGTAGTGATGCTAGTCAGGCGGGAGGGTGCGGGCAGCAATCGGTTGAAGAGCGTGCGCTTAGTTTTACTAGCATTTAAACGCAGTTGGAGGCCACGGAAGGAGAGTTGAAGCGTTGAAGCTCGTTTGGAGGTTTGTTAGCACAGTGTCCAAAGAAGGGCCAGATGTATACAGAATGGTGTCGTCTGCGTAGAGGTGGATCAGAGAATCACCAGCAGCAAGAGCGACATCATTGATACAGTATATACAGAGAAAAGAGTCAGCCAGAGAATTGAACCTTGTGGTACCCCGATAGAGACTGCCAGAGGTCCGGACAACAGGCCATCCCATTTGACACACTGAACTCTATCTGAGAAGTAGTTGGTGAACCAGGCAAAGCAGTCATTTGAGAAGCCATGGCCATTGAGTCTGCCAATCAGAATGCGGTGATTTACAGTCGGAAGACTTGGCCAGGTCGATGAAGACGGCTGCACTGTACTGTCTGACTACAGCTCAGCGTTCAACACCATAGTGCCCACGAAGCTCATCACTAAGCTAAGGACCCTGGGACTAAACACCTCCCGCTGCAACTGGTTCCTGGACTTCCTGACGGGCCGCCCCCAGGTGGTAAGGGTAGACAACAACATGTCTGCCACACTGGGGCCCCTCAGGGGTGTGTACTTAGTCCCCTCCTGTACTCAATGTTCACCCACGGCTGCGTGGCCAAACACGACTCCAACACCATTATTAAGCTTGCTGACAACACAACAGTGGTAGGCCTGATCACTGACAACGCTGAGACAGCCTATAGGGAGGAGGTCAGAGAATTGGCAGTGTGGTGCAGGACAACATCCTCTCCCTCAATGTGAGCAAGACAAAGGAGCTGATCGTGGACTACAGGAAAAGGTGAGCCGAACTGGCCCCCCTTAACATCGACGGGGCTGTAGTGGAGCGGGTCGAGAGTTTCAAGTTCTTTGGGGTCCTCAACGATCTATCATGGTCCAAACACACCAAGACAGTCGAGAAGAGGGCACAACAACACCTTGTCCCCCTCTGGAGACTGAAAAGATTTGACATGGGTCCTCAGATTCTCAAAAAGTTCTACAGCTGCACCATCGAGAGCATCCTGACCGCTTGCATCACCACCTGGTATGGCAACTGCTCGGCATCTGACCATAAGGCGCTACAGAGGGTAGTGCGTACGGCCCAGTACATCACTGGGGCCAAGCTTCCTGCAATCCAGGACCTATATACTAGGCGGTGACAGAGGAAAGCCCATAAAATTGTCAGAGACTCCAGTCACCCAAGTCATAGACTGTTTTCTCTGCTACCGCAAGGCAAGCGGTACCGGAGTGCCAGGTATAGGACCAAAAGGCTCCTTAACAGCTTCTACCCCCAAACCACCAGACTGCTGAAAAATTAATCAAATAGCCACCGGACTATTTACATTGACACAGCCCCCTTCATTTGTTTTGTACACTGCTGCTACTCGCTGTTTATTATCTATGCATAGTCACTTTACCCCTACCTACATGTACAAATTACCTCGACTAACCTGTACCCCCGCACATTGACTCGGTACCGGTACCCCCTGTATATGGCCTTGTTATTGTTATTTTATTGTGTTACATTTTATTATTTTTTACTTTAGTTTATTTGGTTAATATTTATATAACTCTTTCTTGAACTGCATTGTTGGTTAAGGTCTTGTGACAAATTAAGGGCTTGTGACAAATTAAGTTGATTTGATTTGACATCAAATGAATGTTATATAATGTACTGTGTGTGTGTGCGTGTGTGTGTGTGCGCGTGTGTATGTGCATGCGTGCGTGTGTGAGCGTGCACTGTGTACAGATTATGTGTCTATGTGAAGTAGGAATGACAAGAATCTTTTTGGCTTGTACCCATGAGAGGGATGCTATATATATCTGCAGTATGAGAACTGAACTCGCTCCCCTCTCCTTGCAGTCCTCCTCTCTCACTTTCTCTCCTCTTGTTAGAGAAAGCCCAGTCACTGTAATTACCCTCTACATACACAACACACACATATACACACACACACACACACACACATCCTTAAGGACCCCCTGCAGTCCCCTGTCTGACCCCGCTTACCTTCCCCTGCGATAGAAGAGGAAGAGGGATTCAACAGAGAGACATACACACTACTTCAGTATACATACTATATACAATACTGTACTATGTGTGTGGTGGGGGGGAGCAGTTGTGTGTGTGCGTGTGTGTGTGTGCATGCGTGCGCAATGTCTATACACACCGTCACATACTGGATTTATATATTCCGGACTCTGACATTTTGCGTTCTGATATTTTGTAATTTTTTTCTTTCGATTTTTGCTGGATGCGTGTGATGTATTATTTTGCATCGTTTGGTATCACTGCACTGTTGGAGCTAGAAGCATAAGCATTTCACTGCATCTTCAATAACATCTGCAAAATCTGTGTTTTCAACCAATAAGATTTGATTTTTGATTTTGACACACTGCTTCAGCCCTTAAGCCCACACGACACACACACTCACACAGCCTCCCAAGTATGGAGTACATTGATGACTGAAAGCTGTGTAGTTTGCAACTCACTCAAACAGACATGCATAGGATAGTAGATCATGAACAGTGAATACACTCAGCAATAGATCTCTCTCTAATGCATTGCTCTGAACACACACTCAATCCATTTGTCTTTGACACGTCATTACAGCACTTGCATTCAAACACAAAATCTCACTTTGACATAGACCTCATTCTACTATTAACTTTTTCTTTCAGACAGTCATACAGTATACAGCATTGAATGAACATTCATTATCACGTCATAATTGCCTGTGAATAGCATTTCCACATTTTGTTATGTTACAGCCTTATTCTAAACTGGATTAAATTGTTTTCTCCCCTCATCAATCTACACACAATACCCCATGATGACAAAGCCAAAACAGGCTTTTAGACATTTTTGCAAATGTATTAAAAATAAAAAGCATACCTTATTTACATAAGTATTTAGACCCTTTGCTATGAGACTTGAAATTGAGCGCAGGTTCATCCTGTTTCCATTGATCATCATTGAGATGTTTCTACAACTTGATTGGAGTCCACCTGTGGTAAATTCAATTGATTGGACATGATTTGGAAAGGCACACACTTGTCTATGTAAGGTCTCACAGTTAACAGTGCGTGTCAGAGCAAAAACCAAGCCATGAGTTTGAAGGAATTGTCCGAAGAGCTCCGAGACAGGATTGTGTTGAGGCACAGATCTAAGGAAGGGTACCAAAACATTTCTGCAGCATTGAAGGTCCCCAAGACCACAGTGGCCTCAATCATTCTTAAATGGAAGAAGTTTGGAACCACCAAGACTCTTCCTAGAGCTGGCCGCCCGGCCAACTGAGAAATCTGGGGGGGAAGGGTCTTGGTCAGGGAGGTGACCAAGAACCCGATGGTCACTCTGACAGAGCTCCAGAGTTCCCCTGTGGAGATGGGAGAACCTTCCAGAAGGACAACCATCTCTGCAGCACTTCACCAATCAGGCCATTATGGTTGAGTGGCCAGACCGAAGCCACTGCTCAGTAAAAGGCACACGGCAGCCCGCTTGGAGTTTGCCAGAAGGCACCTAAAGGACTCTCAGACCATGAGAAACAAGATTCTCTAGTCTGATGGAACCAAGATTGAACTCTTTGGCCTGAATGGCAAGCGTCATGTCTGGAGGAAACCTGGCACCATCCCTACAGTGAAGCATGGTGGTGGCAGCATCATGCTGTGGGGATGTTTTTCAGCGGCAGGGACTGGGAGACTAGTCAGGATCGAGGCAAAGATGAACGGAGCAAAGTACAGAGAGATCCTTAACGAAAAGCTGCACCAGAGCGCTAAGGACCTCAGACTGGGGCGAAGGTTCACCTTCCAACAGGACAACGACCAACAGCCAAGACAAAGCAGGAGTGGCTTCGGGACAAGTCTCTGAATGCCCCTGAATGCCCAGCCAGAGCCCGGACTTGAACCCGATCTAACATCTCTGGAGAGACCTGAAAAAAGCTGTGCCCTGATGCTCCCCATCCAACCTGACCGAACTTGAGAAGATCTGCAGAGAACAATGGGAGGAACTCCCTAAATACAAGTGTGCCAAACTTGTAGTGTCATACCCAAGAAGAATTAAGGCTGTTGTAGTGTCTTAGTTCTTATTACTTATTTATATAATAAGAAAGACTCTGAATACAAGAAATGGTACTTGAGCTTCACATTTTACTGGAATCAGTTAGTACCAGAATAACATAGAACAACCTGCGCATGACCAAGGATGCTCCATTCTTAAAGGGGACATCAGTAATTAACAGAACATAACAGCTGTAATCGCTGGCAAAGGTGCTTTAACAAAGTACTGAGTAAAGGGTCTGAATACTTATGTAAATGTAATATTTCAATTTTTTATATTTGATACATTTGCAAAAATGTATAAAAACCTGTTTTTCATTGCCATTATGGGGTATTGTGTGTAGATTGATGAGGGGGGAAAACGATTAAATTCATTTTAGAATAAGGCTGTAATGTATCAAAATGTGGAAAAAGTCAAGGGGTCTGAATACTTTCCAAATGCACTGCATGTCTAAGCCTTTCTCTACCGTGTGTGTGTGTGTGTGTGTCTGTCTGTCTGTCTGTCTGTCTGTCTGTCTGTCTGTCTGTCTGTCTGTCTGTCTGTCTGTCTGTCTGTCTGTCTGTCTGTCTGTCTGTCTGTCTGTCTGTCTGTCTGTCTGTCTGTCTGTCTGTGTGTGTGTGTGTGTGTGTGTGTGTGTGTGTGTGTGTGTGTGTGTGTGTGTGTGTGTGTGTGTGTGTGTGTGTGTCTCTGTGTGTGTGTCTGTGTGTGTGTGTGTGTTGTCTGGGGAGGAGGAAAGTTCAGCAGCAAACTTTCATGTTGTGTGTGTCCTTGCTTTTGTTGACATACTCCTATCCTGCTGAGGTGGTGGATCTAAATATACTTGTGTGTGTGTATGTGTGTGTCACATGCTGCCTGTAATAACTGAGCATGTGTTTGGCATTATTATAGTACCCATGTTGGTGACTCCTGGGGGTTTGGAGCGACCAGCCATTTCTGTCCCCAAAGAGCCAGAAACCTGTTACAAAATTATTGTAAAGAAACTCCATGAGAGTCTATATCGATGTTATGGCAGAGAAAATATATTGACTTATCAATAGGAATCAATATCAGTAATCATCAATATTATGGATGTTATAAATACTTTATATCTGGTTATAAATGCTTTAGTCAGTTCAAAACATGTTTTTATTCTTCTGTATTTGTATTATATTATATTGAGACAGTATATCGATTATAGATAATATTACTGCTATTAGACCAACACGGGATCTTAAGACTGTAGTACTATAGTGGCTTTCCCTCCCTCAGTCATTAGAGACTAAGTAGACAATGGAATATAATAGCTATGGCGTCAGAATAGTACTTTGTCCAAAAATAGGCTTTCAGACGGAAACGCTGTCCGGGTGATCAACCGGAAGGTCAGTCACGAGGCGAGCCCACCTTTTAAAAAAGCACGGAGGCAAAGGCTGAGAAACATTCTCCGGTAGTCGGGGGCGGGGCTAGAGTCGGTCGTTATTCGGTGCCAGTTTGCGTTGTCAGGGAATTCCGGGGACGTGAGGTGACGTCAGCGAGTGGACGAATGGAGCAGGAGGGGCGTTTGTGTGTAGAAGAAGCAGCCAGTGAGTTGGTGTGCCTCTGTACTGATAGCATCATAGTTTGCGCACCGAGCCAAGAGGCTTGTCCCTTTAAAACACAGCTCGGCTCAGTCAGCGCAACCCGATCCCACTGGCTTATGTCGGGAGAGAGCAAGAACGAGACAAGGACTGTAAAAAGAGCGAAGGCAGGGAGAAAAACGAAATAATAAAAAGATGATCTCGCACGTTGACTGACACTAGAATCATTTCAAAGCCAGACAGAGACATTAGTCGGGCGTCAAGTAATACAAGTTTATGAGAGCTTTGGAAGGAAGCGAGTGAGACAAAGTGAACGCTGTAACGTTCTGCCGGCTGGGTCAGTTGTCTGAGTAGCTGGCATCTATCTGCACAGAGAAACTTGCGGATACATACAGCCCCAACTAGCTACTGCCTGGATTGAGGAAACTCAGCAAAATTCACTACGCCGATAGCCTGCGAAGAAATCATCCTTGTTTGTTTTGGTAATATTCTCAGCGACATCCTCGACGGCTACTCCTGACGACTGTACGTGAATACCTTGATAACTACTTTCTTATGTGAAACACTGTTCGAGCTGGTTACGTTTTGTTACCGTACTATTGGAATGTACCATTTGAATTTGTATCTCGCGTTGCGCTGTTCCACACTAGAGACATAGACATTTAGCCGTTGGCAGTTCTTGGGGAATTGGACGAGTTTGTGGTTATTTTCGACACTGGTAAGTCGTCAGAATTTAGTCTTCTGTAAATGTCTACGTCGGATTTTAATTGTTTTCTCCTCTGTTTGCTCGTGTTGATAACGCGAGCGCATTTTCATTAGTGACATTTTGTTGACAGAGTGGAGAAGCTGATATTCAATGAATGGTTAGGTTACAGCGTAGCAACAGTTACATGAGTTCTCGGTGAAACCGGAAGACTTGCTTGCTCACGCTGCCTTGTTAATTCTTGAGCGACTGTCTCGATGATTAGATCTGGGATACGTCGCCTATTGTAATTCCCATAATAGCTCATATGCCATGTCATACAGTCTACATAATAGGTTGACTGTGTCAATTAGAACAAGTCTATTCTCTTTCTAATTTGTATTCATATATTGATCGTTTATGGTTGTGCGTTTTGGTGAATTTATTTTAACAGTAAGATTGGTGGCGGGGAGGCAGTTCAGAAACATAGCAGCGTCCCGCAAGTGTTTGTGGGACAGATAGAGCGGGTGCTGCGAATGCAGGGAAAACGGGGGAGAAATTGCTTGTGTAAGGATCTCCCCTCCTCCATGCCTTTGTCTGTGGGAGTACTAAGCTAAGGGTTGACTGGGGAGTGTTGAGTGGGGATGGGCAGGCAGGACAGAGGGAGGTAGGCAGGTTGACTGGCTGCTTTATAAAGTTAATGGGTTGCCCCTACTCAGACCTTCGTCGCACACACAGCGGAGTTGAAAGGAAGTCATTTGCATCGTCCAAGGGGGAGGGGTACTGTTTCTGGTCTGGTTTTAGAGTTTGTCTCAAAACACCTCTGCCTGGAAGAGCCGTCAGAGATGAGAAATGGCCCAGGACACGCAATTGAAATACGCATGGGAAAATGTGGCGAGTGTTGTGCTTTTTCTCAGTTGGCCTATAATTGTTTGACGGGAGTGTAGCCTAAAATTTAAGCGTTTATGGGAGAGCTCAACTCGGCCCTATGCATTTTATGGGCCGTTATAAACCGAGCCTTATTCTAAGAACCGAAGTGTGCTGGCATGGGGTCGGTGAAACATTTTGAACGTCCACTTCCGATTAATGGAAACGTAACGAGTGTTGCGTTTGTGATTATTTGAAGTATCAAGCTGTAAAGTTAGGACAGGCAGAAATCAGCTTACAAAAGCTCTTATCACTCCTATCTTACAGCTCTTTGGCTTCTTGGCAGAATAGTAGCCTAGTAACTGCTTCTTGCTCTGGTTTGAATCACCCGCCCCCTTTCGTCCCGTCCCGTGATCTGAATGCGAGTGAATGAACAATCACCGCCCATTCTACTACTTCTATGACGAACATGTACCGTTAAAGTTGTACACACACCACATATTTGTATGCAAAAAACGTGTTTCATTTACGCGAGGAGGCTCGTGTAATGCAGGCTGTATCACATCTGGCCGTGATTGGGAGTCTCATAGGGCGGCACACATTTGGCCCAGCGTCGTCCGGGGTAGGCCGTCATTGTAAATAAGAATGTGTTCTTAACTGACTTGCCAAGTTAAATAAAGGTCAAATAAATCATAAGGGTGAAAGTGGAGAAAAACTGGGTAACAGGATGTTTGTCTGTCTCAGTATAGGTGATGGATGGAAGTTTTTTTTGGCAGATGGTGGTTTGAGATGGTTGGTGGTATGAAGGTAGATGCCAGGTGGTGTTTGTAGCATGAGCTTGGTTGTAGAAACAGGTGTAGTGTGTGAAAGGTGTCGGTGAATGTAGGACGTGTTTGTGTGGCTGCTTAACGTACTTTTACACCCACTTTCATTGCCTGTGAGAAAACAACATCCATATTAGGTGTGTGGTAACCAGGGTCAAATGCGAGGGGAGCTAAACTCTATGAAACCACTATTTGTCAGAGACCACACACCAAGCCTTGTTTTTTTTGTTGTTGACCAGAAACGAAGTGTGTCATGTCTTCACCAGGGAAGTACAGCAGACCAGTAGTCCTGCGGCAAACAATAACATGAGCCCTTCTTCTTTTTCCGAACATCTAGCAGGATATTTGATAACAATCCAACGTATTAACAGGTAGCCCTTAAGGATGAAGACATGTATGTGTTGTTTCCACCTATTAAGTCCTTTCCAATATACAGGAGGGGATATAGATAGTCTAAGCTCTGTGGGATTCCACCCAGCAGTGTGAGAGCTGTGGCCCTGGACCAGTGGTGGGCAACTCCAGTCACTTTTTTGCCTGACACAGCTGATTTAATCAAATTGTGTTCTAAACTGAAGCTCACGATTAGGTGATTTTATTGGAGTCGGGTGTGTTAGCTGGGGCAAAACTGCCGTTGTCCACCCCTGCCCTAGAGCGTTGGGAAGGGGTACGACACTGTTTACTAGGTGTGTGTTGAATATGGCTATGCTAGTGTGGTAGTTTTGTGTTTGTCTAAAAGTCCTAGAGACCTACGTGTTCCTGGTTAACTTTTTGCTTTTGTCACCCCCCCCCCCATGACTACCTTTACTCCCAACTACTCTGGCAAAGAGAGTGCGAGAGGCCAGTAATGAGTTAGAAAAATAGGGGCAGGTACATTGCTAGAGTGGGTATTAGAAAAGAGCGAGAGAGTGGATGAATGAGAGGAGTAGTGAAAACCGAGAGCTGGAGAAAGAGGTGAGTCCAGTCTGTGAACGGTCCAGTGAACAACCAGTCCAGTCCGCCATAACAAACACAGATGTCTGTGTGTATCATTCTCACTGTGCTGTCTGTCTGTTCAGACAACTAGAACTGGCGTAATTACCAGCTGTTCCTATAAACACCGGACTGGACGGTAGCTGTACCTCATCTGGCATTAACTCTGCTAGAGAAAGTTCAGTCCAGGGGGTCTGGCGATCAGTAACGTTCTCTGCTCTGTTGCGTACACAGACACACAGCGAGAGGTGGGCGTGTGTTGAGGGTCAGGTGGACCCTAAAATGTTGTTGTTCAGTGGAGACCAATCTGTACTAGGGAATGGGAAACGGTGGAGAGGTCTTTCTTTAGAAAGTAGTTTCTCTCTCTCACTCCACCTTACTAACCATCCACCGCCGAAACCACGGCAACCGTTGTCTCGGAAACAGTCTGCTCTGTTAGTGTGTGTGTTTCTGGGGGTACTAATCGAGGCGCTTACTTGTTTGTGTCTCTTGCTCTGTATTCTAGAAAGTGAGGTCTAGGGCTAGTACTGAAGACACTGGGGTTCTGTCCCATTTTTGTTCCCCACATACAGGGAAACAGGGTGTTTCTCAGAGATGTTGTGATCGTCTGTGTTCGCGGAAACCGAAGGCAGGTTGGAATTTACGTGACGGCACTGGGGAAAGTGAGAGTCTTTGATCGAGTGTTGTGAACGTGTAAACACGCGCACATGAAAGCGTGTGATCATTCGGTTATCAGCGACCACAGAATATCACAACCCATTTTTAGACGGTCACAAACACTGTTTTCAGTCTCAGACGTTCCCATACCGAGTCACTGCTTCGCATGCTTACCAGAGAGACACACACACACACACACACACGTGTCAGTGTTCGGGTGAAGGCATGGGCTCTGGCTCTTTCTGGCTCTCTCGAAGTCACGCTGTTTCTGGAAAACGAGAACCGGTTGAACGTCACTCCTTCTAAAGTCCTCCGAAATCTCTTCCACAGAACAAGTGACATTTGCCTCCGTGACTGACTGAACTTTCCTCAACAGGCACGTCAGTCAGCGACCCCCCCCCCCCCCCCCCTCCCCCTACTTTTCTTCCTCTTTTTTTGCTGGCAAACGAGAGAGCGAAAATAGCCTTTGAGCCTTTATCGTCAGTTACCATTTAAATGACCTGCCTCTGATATATTTCTGTTATCTGTGTTAGATGGTTTAGTCATTGGTCAGACACGTGGATTTCGTCATGTCTGACACGGATTCAAAGGTTTTTAGAAATGAACCCGTTATTTGTTTTCTATTGACATGTTTACTCTCATTCCTCACTCACATATTTAGGCGACACTTTCGTTTACACACAAACGCGCACACACACACACACACTATCTGTTGCACAGGAAACCACTACCCCTCCCTCTCCCCTCAAGCCATCCACACCCACATACACTTCAGGGAGGCCTAGCTACTTCCTGAAACTCTGACGGTAGCTTCCTGTCTGATCTCATACCAGCTTCTTCTCTTCTCCTTTTTCTAAACGTCACACCCGTTGCACCACGTCTGTGTGAACCATCCTGAACCGTGAGAGATCTCTCTCACACTCACACACACACACACACACACACTCTGACAGTTGTCCAAAGCACAGGTGCGATAGCAGTTAGATTAAGCAGCCCTTGCTGTTTCCATCTTCTCAAACAGCCCAAAGCGGCTGACCTACTTTCAACTCTGTGCGGTAGTGTAGATGGGAACATTTCACCATGTCTGTCGTTCGACGGTATTGGAGAGGGTCCAGAGGAGGGTGTTGGGCCAGGCTCTTCCCCAGAGTGTGATCCGTGATTCTCAGAAACGCCACTTGTCCTGTTTCGACTCCAGCCGGGAGCACAGTCCAAGTTCTCCAAAAGAACGGGATATGAGCGTATTTTAACCTCCAAGAAAGGGCTTTCGGCTGAATCCACCAGAGGGCATTAAGCTAGGCGGAGTCCTAAACTTAACAGGCCAAAATTTGCACATGCAAACGCTACCTAATTTTCAGCTTGTCAACCCTGATTTTTTTTGGGGGGGGGGGGGGGGGGGACAGTCACAGTTAATAAAGGCTTGGTAAATGGGTGAGAGGTTGCGTTTGCTGTGTTTCTGGGGTTGATGTGGAGCACTTGGTTTATTTATTAGAAGGCCCAACCACTAGATCTAGACGGGGCTACAGTGCTGTACTATAGTTAGTATGGCGGAAGAGAGTTGGCTCTGTCCTCAACTGACCCTCTATCCCTGCTGGAGGATGTTCTGTGTGTGTGTTTGGCTGTATCTCCCGGTGTGAGTAGGCGGTAGTGTGTGTGGGAAAAGCTTGAATGCGATGGTGACGAGCTAGCCTGCATCGCACGCACACACTGTGGGAGCCTGGCAACAGGACGGACGCAGGCGGGCTGTCTTGTTCCTGGCGGTGTGTGTGTGTGTGTTCCCTCCAGAACTCAATCCCTATCCTGGGCCAGTTATGTAATGGACTAGTGTCCCTCCTTCATCCCTCGCTCTCCCTCCGCCAGATACGCCAGAAGCTTCTCTCTCCCTCTCCCCCCTCGCATTGCTCTTATCAAGTTCCTCACTGATCTCCAGGCCTCTGTCAGGAACTAGTGTCTGAATGTTGTCATCCTCGCTCTCTCTCTATTTCTGTCTGTCTCTCTCTCGCTCTGTGTGTGTCTGTCTCTCTCTGTCTCTCTCTGTGTCTCTCTGTTTCTACCATAGTCAGTTATCTATTTTTAACTGAGCTCTTCTGTCTGTTTGGCTCTGGATCAAACCACTATATGAGGCTGGCAGGGGAGTTCTGTGTTTGGGATGGCTCTTATTAGAGTCTGGGCTAGATCCTTTTCTTTTGTCGTTGATTTGGTCACTGGGCTTTGCCTTTAGCTTGGCGGAAGCTGACTTCTTGTACTTGGCTAGTGATCGCCGTGATATCACAGAAGTGATTATTTAGTTTTTTTTCTTTATAGATTTGGACTGGGGCTATGGTTTGCGACTTGGAATAGCGATGCCCCTAGCCTTGCCTCCCTCTACCAGAGCGGTAGCCGTGTGTGTGTGTGTGTGTGTGTGTGTGTGTGTGTGTGTGTGTGTGTGTGTGTGTGTGTGTGTGTGATGCGGTAACCAGAACGACGGAGGCGTTGATTGGAACTTGTCTTTGATGTCTGTCGCCATGGGGGTTTCACTGTAACCCAGGTGACATAAGGGGGCTACCGGTGGGAATTCATACATTGTAATGTTGAGCAAGATTCTTAGTTGTAATGATATTTGTACTGTTGAGATTGAGGGGTGTGTGTATGTGGTAACTTCAACGTAGTTAGTTGGAATTGCCCCGACTTGATTAGGAAAATCGGCAACAGCACAACAGAATTTGTGTTCTGTTGCCCCCCTCCTCTGTGACTCAGTATTTGGGGGATTCCTCTTAGGCAGGGGTTTTATGGCAATCTACCTACCTCGCATTCTATTTCACCGTAACACCGGTTCACTAACCATCGACGCTTCCGCCTGAGAAATTCCCTGTGACATCACAACGTCGCTAGCGACACCCCCGGTCACCTGACCGTAAGTGGCGTCATAGGGGAGGCGGGGTGTAGTTTGGGGTAAGCCCTTTTCACTGGCGGCGTGGGCCCTTTCTCACTCTCCGGGGGTTCCCCGTGCTGTGACGCCCCGGATGCAGAGTATCGCAGTACATACACACTGCGTTACTGATTAGTGACAGATAACCAAATGTAATAATACTATCTCTACACGCAAGGCAAGTTCAGCTTACAGATATGATCCGTTGTCACATAAAAGGGAAGAAAGACATGAACAAGCACAGGTCTTGGTGTATTTTAATACAATAGTATCTGATGTTTGACTCTCGCTCATCTCCAGTGTTCAGTTCCCTCTGCTGCTTGTTTTTCAGTTTCACTTTTCTTTTGTCAGCGGTTGTCACACCTCAATCCACAGCACACACCCTATATAAAAGTGGAATTGCAGCCTTCTTCATTCTGACCGCTCTCTTTCCCCTTTTTTTCCCCCCTCTTGCTCTCCCTGTCTCCTCTCTCTCCTCTGTCTTGTTTCACGTGTGCTAGTTGACGACTAGCACACGTTGTGTGTGTGTGTGGAAAGCCCTCACCCAGATTTCCACACACAACGCGTAAAGGAGAGGAAGAGGAGGGCTGATTTTCTTTCCTCTCCTCCAACAGTCTCCATGTTCCTAGTAAACGTGGGAGAGGGTGAGAGAGAGAGAGAGGATGCTACAGTCATACTGAAACTGTTCGTCCCTGTCTGTCTCCTGACTCTGACTGACAGATGAAGGCAGTGTTAGAAAGGTCTGGCTATCGTCTGGTTTCTGTTCCTTGTCATAAGGAAGACCACAGATATTGTCTGATGGAGCTGTTGTGTAATTGTGACTGTGTTCGTTTTCATGTGAGCAGATGTTGCTCGACAGACTGCTTTTGGCTGCTATCTGCTTTTATGGCGGTTTGAATATTACATCGTCTCGTTCTTCTGATTGGTCCAGGGCTGAAGAAATCCCAACGATGATTGGCTGTAGAAGCTGAGACGCGACAAGACAGAGGATCTTGAACTAGGTGCTATTCTGAAAGGTGAGTGAGTGTGTATGTGTGTGAATGTGTATTTTTGTACTTGTCTGTGGGAATATGTTAACCAGCCAGAGCTGTTTATGCTCATCTGGACATGGGCTATCTTTACATGAGTGTGTGTCTGTCTGGTGCATCGTGATCACACACGCGCGCCGAGAGAGAGAGGGGGGGGGCGCTTCAGCATGGCTAAGTGTTGTCTTTATTTCCGTCTCTCTGGAAGCTAAAAACGAAGCGCCCGAAATATATTCTCCCTAGGCTTTTTATAGAGGGAGAGGGCTAGACCCACTACACACGCCAGTAGAGCTAATTTAGGAAGCAACATTGACTGGAGTGGGGAGTGTTCTGCTGAGCAAGAGTGGCTCACAGAGTGTGTCTGTTTTGAGCAGGAATCTCCTTTTTTGTCCCACTGTAGGCAATGTCTTTGTTTGGACCACAGCCTTTTTTTCAGCGGTGTCTTTTTTCTGCTTCCTTGTAATTGTGTGTGTCTCATTGTCAGTGTGTGTGTGTAAGACTATATGCCAGGCTCATTTCTGCCATGTGGGTGTGAGATCCAGGCAGCACAGCCTGTGCTCTCATCTTCAGCCTGTCTCTCTCTCTCTCTCTCTCTCTCCTTCCCTGAAGAGCGGTTTTATTTTCTTGTTAATCTATCCTCCAATCCTGTTCAGACTGTCTGTGGGGCCTCCCCCCTCTCCCTCTCCATCACGCCTGTTCTAATGGGATTAAAACCAGGTGGATTCGATACACACGGAACACTAAATACACACACACACACGGAACCATTGGCTAGTCTGTAAGGATTACAGTAACCTCCGTGCTCTCTCCTAGGTCTGGTAACTCCCCCAGAAGCCATCTGCTCTGCTAATAATCCTACAGTAGAGCTACCATCGCCCCCTAGGGGCAGGGACACAGTACAGCACTACCAGAGTACACTAGTAAATACTGACAGAGATGGGCAGACACAGTGGTCAGTACCTGGAAGAACAGACTGGTGTAAAAGTTGTTTAAATTGGCCATTTTTACTGCAGCGGAAACAGTTTCTACACTAGATTCTCTCCGCCTACACCTCGACGCGTCACATCTTTAGTTCTAGAGGCGCGTAAGCGCTCCTCCCCAATCCTCAGCAAACGTTCCATAGCTAGACGTCCTCCTCACGCCGCTCTCTCTTCTGTCCTGTTTCGCCAGTCTCAACCCCTCGCCTCTGTCTAGTTCTAAGTCACACGCTGAATTATACAATGGAAGACCCACTGGCAGGTCTTTCTGTCTCCTTCCCTCGCTCTGTCTAATCGTGTTCTCTCTCCCTCCCTCTAGTTCAACTGGCTGTATTGTATTGGTGCTGAAGACGTGTCGAGGTCTTCCTTCGTGTTGGCGTGTGGCCTTCTCTGTGCTGCGGTGGAGGGCTTCACAGACACAGCTAGTGTGGTGAGTCGACAGTCTAAATACTTAAATTTTTTGGGCAACCCACAAATGCCACGGTTTTGTGTGCGGGTTTCTTACATGTGCCCTGTGTATTGAACGCGTGTGTGTTGAATCCTGTCTCCGTCTGTCTCCCTCCAGGCTGGATGCATCACGCAGTAGAGCAGTTTGGCGGGCGTGGCACACGGGACTCCTTCCCTCTGGGCGGACTCAGCCGGGGAACATGGGCTACCGTGGGCGGCCACGTCACCTGGGCGCCACCTGCCAGGTATGTTAAGTCTCCACGGCAATTGACAGCCCCCACACACACACACCAACAGTCAATGAATTACACTTACACTGACTGCCTTAGCCTCGTAGTCCCTCCCTTGAGGTTTACGTCCACAAGTTCAGACAGTTAATTGTTCTTCTAGGTTAAAATTAATATTTTTATTTGGTCAACTTGGTCTTGTCTCAGAGGATTTAGCCCTGGTCTGAGCTTTGCACTTGTTCTCTACCAGGTGTCCGCCAGGTGTCAATCAACACCAGCTCTTACCCCATCTACCGCCCAGTCACATGGGTGGAGTGAACCACCCCGGTAAATTCTTCAATAATGGGTGAGTCCGGGCATATGTTCCATTGGGCAACGTACTGTATTCCATACTAGAATCAGATGGCCGTCGTTTCCTCCATTCTCTCTGGTCTTTATCACAGGCCTTCACGACTCCAGGCTGTAGTCATCTGACGGTCTCTCCTTCCCCCCCCGTGTCTCTGTTCCCCGCCAGGCCCGTGCAGGTGCGTGGCGGTGAGAAGCAGGAGCTGGCCCAGGCCACGTTACCTGGCCTCCAGAGAGCGGACCAGCAACGCCTCCCTCCTCCCCCTCACAGGGCGTGGGAACAGCCGGGTCAGCTGTACGAGTCGCCCGCCCATCCCCATCCATCCGTGCCCCTGCCCAGCGACCACGCGACCCGTCTGCATGGCGGGTATAGCCCCGGGCCTCCCGCCAACCTGCCCCCCAGGCCCAATCAGCTACTGAAGGTGAGCGAAGGAGCCAATGATATTGTCATACAGGAAAAGTGTCGATAAATGAGGGGCCTATCAGTGAGCGAGGAGGAAGGTGGGTGTCTTGTTCGGAGAGATGAAACCCTTCCTCTCTCTCTTTTTCTCGCTGCCAGTATGTGGACCCTCAGGAGCAGCATCTTCTCAGGGGTCCGACATCGCTGGGTGACGATATGTGGGCTCAGGTGCAGCAAAGGGGTTTCCCAGGGAAGATGTTGGGAGGGCAGCTGAAGAGACCGGCCCCCCCTCTCGGGGAGTACTCGGTCATCCGGCACACCCCGCCCCCCTCCCTGCACCCCTCCTCTCGACCCAATGAGGACTGCCCCAGTCCTAGCAAGAGGAAGAGGAGCTCTGAGCAGGTATGTGGATGATTTGAAACCTCTGCGTTTAAAAACTTGACCCGTGCATTAAAATGTACTTTACACCAAAAGTTGACTCGTAAAGGATAAAGAAACAGTCTATAGTCTCTCACATGTAGAATCGGGTGATTGCATAGAATAATTAGACATTTTCTGATATCTAAACTTTGTGGTTGTTATTTGACCATGTTGTGTAGATGGGATATGATGTAGTACCTTAACGCTGCTCTCTCCAGGTTCCTCACCCAGGCATACAGAGGTTCTCTGGCCCAGGAGGGCACCCCCTGCCCCCACAGCAGCAGCCCCCGTCCCACTACCCCCCTCCTCCACCCAAACCTGCTTTCTGGAACCCCATGCACAAGGCGAGTGGCGCCGCCTGGGCCCAGCCCGAACGCAAGAACGGGTCCCCTGAGTTCCAGGTCCGAGCCATAAGAACACTTAACACTGCTGCTCTATCAAGAACGTGACCAGATGGAATGTAGCAATACAGATTGATGTTTTTTTTTGTTGAGACGCAGTTTGGAATGTCAGGTTATCGAGGCTCCCCTAGCTTTCCCACATTCTGAGCCATCATGTTAATCGTCTCTATCCCTCTCCCTCTTTCTCTCTGCTAACAGGAGTCGGTCAAGTCCTGCATGGGTGGCTACACCTACAAACCTCCCGCCCCCTCGCCCATCTCCCCACCCCTCACCTCCTCCCCGGGAGGCTACCCTCAGAGGCACAGCGGGCCCCACCCACCCCACAAGCCCTCATTCTCACCTCAGGCCCTCAATCAACCCCCACACAACAACCCCCACAGCTCTCACCCGCAGTACCCTAAACCAGCCCCGCCCCGCATGGGGATGGAGCCCAGGGGAGGTCCTCCTGCCCCCCAGAGAGGCCCTACCACTGGGGGCAGGGGAGTCAACAACCATCCGCCTCCTCACCACCACCAACCTCCAGCAAGGGGGGACAGAGACAGTAGGGAGCCCCCCCAACCCTCACCAGCAAACCACACCGGCGTGCCTTACAGCCACAACCCCCACTTCCAGCCCCACCCCGGGCTGGGCCACACTGCTCCCCACCCCCCTGCCAGCAGCACAGCAGTACCTCAGCAGCACAACCCCACTCCCCCCCACCACGATGCCTGGAGACCCCAGGGACAGGGTCAGGGCAGGCCACAAAACAACCACCCCATGGTGAGTCCCAGGTTCCCTGCAGAGCGAATGTTGCACCCCACTGCTACTAACTCCTCTCCTTTTGTTAACGTGGGATTATCATGTGATCTCCGCCTTTTTCACACTGTACTTATTTGCAACATTCTGAATTGACGCCCGGCCAGCTCGCTACCCCCTACGCAGTTAATGTAGACCTGAAGAGATTGGGAACAACTCACATTTTACCCAGCTATGGGCCAAATGTGATTTAGCAGAGCGGTCAGTTTGGAATTGATTGGGCTTAGTTAATTGAGCAATAAGGCCCGAGGGGATGTGGTATACGGTCAATATACCGCGGCTAAGGGCTGTTCTTAAGCACGACGCAGCGCAGAGTGCCTGGACACAGCCCTTAGCCATGGTATATTGGCCATATACCACAAACCCCAAGGTACCTCATTGCTATTATAAACTGATTACCAATGTCATTCGAGCAGAAAATATATATATATTTTTTTGTCATACCCATGGTATACGGTCTGATATTCCACAGCTTTTAGCCATTCAGACCTCTAACCAGGCGGTTTCTAATGTTACTTTACACTTCCAAGTCTATTTTTAATTTATGTCCTTTTTTTATTTATATCGTTATCAGTGTATCAAATTACTTTTTGCTAGGAAACACTGTAGGAAGTGTACGATTGTGCCCCAAATCTGGTCAAAAGTAGTGCACTATATAGGGAATAGGGTGCCATTTGGGGCGCATACTAGGTCTATAGCTCTCAATCTCCAGTGCATTAATCTAGCATGTCTCTGTTTCTCTCTACAGGAGTCGGGTCACTACAGGGCAGGGCTGGTACCTCAGGGGCAGCAAAACCAGGCTGGGGAGACCCGGGGTCCCGCGTCCCTCCAACACCATCAGCACCCCCACATCAGCCCCCCTCAGGTTCCTACCAGAACCCCCGTCATCATCTCCACCCCCCAGGCCTCCTGCTCACAGTCACAAAACAACCGCTACAACAACAGTAGTAGTATTACTGGACCTGCACTCTCCACTGTGACCACAGCACCACCTGCTGTGTGTTCAGCTAACAGCACCTGTAGGAGAGGCAGGGAGACAATGTCACTGCCCCACCAGTCCTCAGCTGCGTCTCAGCTGGCGAGAGACCCAGAGAGGGGCCCCATCCACCCCATGCTGCACCCAGGGTATCAGGGAGCCCACGCGGGCACTGCCAACCACCCCCACCGGGTGCCACCCAGGCCCCAGCAGCAGCAGTCCCCTAGCCAGCACCACCAACAGTCTGTCCAGGGGAAGTCTTACTACGGACGGTCTGATCCTGATGGCACTCTGGCCTCCTCTTCATCCTCCTCCTCTTCGTCATTCTCAGGACACCAGAGGGCAGGGGAGAGCGTCATCACCAGCAGGGGGTCTCACCCCAGACCCCTCACCCAGACGGAGGTCACTAGCTCGCCCCTGCACCGCCCCATGCCCGCCCCCCAACCCCACACTGTCAGCTCTGCCCCTCAGCCAGCCTCCAGCCCCTCCTACTCCAGACTCTGTGCCCAGCCTGCCCCCCAGGCTACCACCACCTCAGCCAAGGGGTATCTAAATTCTCGACCCCAGCCACCTCCACCATCAGCCCCCCAGTCCATGGAGGAGGCTCTGGATAAACTGGATGCTGAGCTGCAGGGTCATATGCAGGCTGAGGAGAGGAGGGAGCGGGAGCAGGAAGAGCGGAAGCGGGAGCAGGAAGAGCGGAAGAGGGAGCGGGAGCAGGAAGAGCGGAAGAGGGAGCGGGAGCAGGAAGAGCGGAAGAGGGAGCGGGAGCAGGAAGAGCGGAAGAGGGAGCGGGAGCGGGAAGAGCGGGAGAGGGAGCGGGAAGAGCGGGAGAGGGAGCAGGAAGAGCGGGAGAGGGAGCAGGAAGAGCGGGAGAGGGAGCAGGAAGAGCGGAAGAGGGAGAGGGAGCAGGAAGAGCGGGAGAGGGAGAGGGAGCAGGGGAAGAGGAGAGAGTTGGAGAGAGCGGAAGAGGAGAAGAAAAGAAGGGAATGGGAAAAAGAGCAGGAGGAAAGGAAGAGGAGGGAGCGAGAGGAAGAGGAGAGGAAGAGGAGGACTGAGTGGATGAAAGAGGAGGAGAGGAGGAAGGTGAAGGAGGAGATGAGCCGGAGTAGTAAAAGGAGAGCGGAGTCTGCCATCGAGAGTCTGGAGAGACTCCTGTCCGGCAACTCCTCTGCTCCTCCACCTCCTCGCCTGTCCACCGTCTCCTCCTTTGTCCCACCCCCACCCCCCCCCAGCCAGTCATCCTCCTCGCCCCCCTACCCCTGGCTGAGCCGGGGCGGGGCTCCCCCTTGTCCCCCAGGCCAGGCACCACCACCTCCCGCCCCCCTGGAGATGTCACGGCCCCCCCCTCTCACCCCCCAGACGGAGTACGCCAGGGAGAAGCAGAGGCAGAGAGAGATGTGGGGTGAAACCCCCCCCTCGTCATTACACACTAGTAACGTTACCTCGGGGAACAACATCCTGCCCTCGTTGGGGCCCTCTTACCCCAACCACCCCTCAAATAAGACCTTGACGCAAGGTGCCCCCCGCCCATCCAAAGACACCCCCCATCCCAAGGAGAACGCTAGTCAGCAGGTCCGAGGAGGCGCGATGGGCGCTGTGGATCCCCTCCACACCTCCAGCACGGTCAACCTCCGAGAGCCCCCCAAACTCTTCCAGGTGTTCCCCAGGGATAGCCTACCGTCTGGGCCCAACACCTCCAGGACCAACAGCAGCACGTCCAGCACAGGGGGCCTCCTCCACAAGCGCATGCCCAGCGGAGGCCTAGGCAGCCTAGGTTGCAGTGGCGATTCTGACAGCACCCAGTTTGAGGAGGAACCCTTGGAGCTCTCAACGTTACTCCCGGATGGTCTGGCCAACATCATGGCCATGCTGGATGAGTCCATCAAGAAAGAGGAGGAATCTCTGTACTGCAGCAACCGAAACGGCGCTAGGGAGACCATCATAACTGCCTTTACTGCTATGCCGCCGGCTAAGAGCTACCTGTGCGCCCCGGACCTCATTCCAGCGCCCAATCAGCAACCGCAGGATGACTTTATTGGGACGAACGTCCACGCCAGCCCACCTGTACTGAGCCGACAGGGCTCCCTGGCCTCCCCCTGTAGCCGGACTTCCTCCCTCAACGAGGAAGACGAGGAGGGTTGTCTCGTCCTGAAACCCCCTTTGGAGCTCCACGAGCCAGCCGTCCCCCTCAACTCCGACCCCCAGTCAGGGACTAACTACAGCCACAGCGACCTGGCTAAACTCTACGGTCTCCCGGAGCCTGTGAAGAGCGAGGGTGACGACGAGGATGAGGAAGATGAGTCGGAGACCCCGTCCAGTTCCCCTCCCCCGCCCCAGAGGCCCCACCTCCACCAGACGGGGGTGAGCAGCACCTTCAAGTCCCAGGCCGCCCTGGAGAACCAGAAGTACGCCTACCGAGGTGGTCCGTTTGGCCGCCCGCCCCCCTCTGCTCTTGGGGGACTGAAGTACTCCTCCTCCCTCTCTCTGGGTCCCGACATCCAACAGCAGCAGAATAGCACCTCCCCCACCTCGGATTCCACCAATCACCCAGGCTTCACGCCGTCGTCGGCCCCTCCCCTAAAGACCCGCCCACACTCCCCCTCCAGCCGGGAGGCAAAGAGACAGGTCAACATCAAGATGGAGGAGCCTGATATCTGGAGAGATGGGAGAGAAGCCATGGAGAGGAGGCTCCATTCCTCGAGGGAGGAGTCCAAGTGTTATCCCTCTACACAGCCCATCAAGATGGAGCCCAAGGAAGAGGTGACGCTTACAACCATCTCAGAGTCTTCTCTGGCCGAGCTGGGCCGAAGCTGTGAGGTTCTCCTGACCCGACACTCCAGCTCCCTCCCTAGCAAGAACACCTCCGACAGGACCAAGACTGAGCTCCAACAGGAGGGCAGGCACCACAAGCCTGAGAGAGAGCGGGAACGACACCGAGAGAAGGATGGAGAGAAGGAGCGGAAACCCGGCCGGAGCAAGAAGCACGAGGAGAGGAAAGAGGGGAAGAAAAAGCAGAGGGAGAAACGAGAAGAGATGTCCTCCTCCTCCTCTTCGTCCTCTCACTCCTCCTCCTCCAGTTCCAGTTCTAAACGGCACAGGCACAAGGAGAAGAAGGACCACCGGCGGATCCTCGGGAACCTGGACCTTCAGCGTAAGGAGATCCGGGAGAAGGACCGCGACCGCGTTCGCGCTGACATTAGGAGGACGGAGGCTGGGTCCACCAGCGAAGGTGAACCCTCCGAATGGGCGTCCCATAGTAGAAGTGAAAGAAGTTCAGGAGTCATGTCCTCTTCTCAGGACAGAGGGGCTGGATCAACACTGCAGGGTTCGGCTGCTGACTTCATGAAGCTGAAGGCCCTGTCGGACGGGCCGCCCAAGGAGCTGAAGATCAGGCTGATCAAGGTGGAGAGCGGCGACCGAGAGACGTTCATCGCCTCTGAGGTGGAGGAGAAGAGGACACCCCTGGAGGAGATCAGCATCGAGAACACCGCCGCAGAGGTCCTCAGGGCCTGCAAGTGAGTATGGAGGAGAGAGGGATGGAGGGAGGCGTGAACAAGGCAGGGGTGTAGTGAGTGGGGGGGACTTACCAACGAGAAGTTAAGAGGGAGTTACATTCTAGTTAATCAATTTCTAAAAAGACAGCAAGCTAACTTATTGCTACAGTTTGTGACGGTGTTTGGTCTTAACATCTGTCTCTCCCTGTCTCAGGGGTGCGAGGGTGAAGGGGAAGTTCAGAGAGTCCTACCTGCTCCCTGCGTTCTCTGTCAAGCCCCTGTTTACCACAGAGCCCCTCCCACGGGATAAACTCAACCCCCCCACGCCTAGCATCTACGTAAGTCGATCCTCATTCGCCATAACACGAACCACCGGTTACTGTAGCTAATTTCATCTTCACTCTATTGGATTTTTCTCATTTCACCCTCGTGCTTTCTCTTTGAAAGTGCGTGGCATGATATTAAGGACGCCTTTTTGTGTACCTGTGCTGCCCTCTTCTGGTAGAAAAATGCACCTGCTATTTGTGACGGTACTAACTCTTCTGTCCTCTTTCCCTCTCTCTAGTTGGAGAGTAAGAGAGATGCCCTCTCTCCTGTACTACTGCAGTTCTGTACTGACCCCAAGAACCCTGTTACTGTCATCAGAGGACTGGCCGGGTCCCTACGACTCAGTGAGTTTATATATATACACACACACACACTATGTTATCAATCATTTATTTAACACACTATCTACCACACGTGTTAGAGTAATCAAAGGACTTGGTACCATTTCTTTTGGGAGTCCCTTTATGCAGGTTAGAGTTTTTCGTCATGAATCTTGTTCTGGAGGCAGCTCTGCAGTGTGGGCACTAGCTGGCACAGCCACAAAGTCATGATTATGAACCTAACCTTAACCCTAACCACACTGCTCACCCTAATGCCTAACCTTAACTTGAGACAAAAAGCACTTAATTTTTTCCCCTTTTTTTCATACATTTGTACAATATAGCCAATTTTGACTTTTTGCAGCTGGCCTATCTAAGGGGAAATTGCTCAGTTCTGCCTCCAGGACAAAACGTCAACCTGCTCCCTTTAGGCCAAACCATGCCATCCTTTAGTATGTTTGTATATGAAACCCCTTTTTTTTTTCTCCTCAGACCTGGGTCTGTTCTCCACGAAGTCTCTGGTGGATGCTAACTCTGAGCATGCTGTGGAGGTGAGGACTCAAGTACAGCAGCCTGCTGATGAGAACTGGGACCCGAGCGGCACGGGGCAGACCTGGCCCTGTGAGAGCAGCCGCTCACACACCACCATCGCCAAGTACGCCCAGTACCAGGCTTCATCCTTCCAGGAGAGTCTGCAGGTACAGACCAGACTCCACACACACACACACACACACACACACACACACACACACACACACACACACACCTCTTATATAATATTTACTTCTACCCTGTCCCTTTCTGTGTCTTCAGGAGGAGAAGGGTAGTGATGAAGAGGCTGAGGAAGATGAGGTAGACAAGGAGAAGACGAGTAAGGAGACCAGCCCCGAGACATCTAGCAAAGAACCCACAAGTAAAGACGCTACCAGTACCGAACAGAAACCAGTGGGGAAGATAATCAAGTTTGGCACCAACATTGACCTGTCAGACCCCAAGAGGTAAGCTGGAGATGGATGCGTTGTATTACCGCATAGAACACGTGGAACTTTTTCCCATTTGTTCCAGAACTTTCCTCTTTTGTTTTGCTGACCCCTACTGGTCAGGTCTTAGTATTACATTATTACATAAACCCCTCCCCAAAATCACTGAGGCTAAACGTCTATTGCTAAGCAAGGCCATGTGCAGAATCACTATCGTACGTAAGCGCCTTAGTGATGATGGCATTTACGCCAATACTGCTGCTCAGATTTGAAGTTTTGTTGGCCAATTTTGAAACCGACAATAACCCTCTCTCCCTCCCCTCTCCCAGGTGGAAGCCCCAGCTGCAGGAGCTCCAGAAGCTTCCGGGCTTCATGCGCGTGGCGTCCAGCGGTAACATGCTGAGCCACGTGGGACACACCATCCTGGGCATGAACACGGTCCAGCTCTACATGAAGGTCCCCGGGAGCCGCACGCCAGGCCACCAGGAGAATAACAACTTCTGCTCTGTGAACGTCAACATTGGGCCTGGAGACTGCGAGTGGTTCTCTGTGCACGAAAACTACTGGCCGGCCATCGACGACTTCTGTGAAAAGTAAGTTGATACTTTTATCGTGATTTCTTGAATGCACTGATGATGACGAGGTACAAGAATATATTCCTAGTCAGTTTTGCCCGTTTTGAATCTGCGCTTTCAAGACCGTACTAGAGGTCGACCGATTATGATTTTGCAACGCCGATACCGATACAGATTATTGGAAGACCCCCAAAAAAAGCCGATACCGATTAATCTGCCGATTTTTTTATTTTTTTTTATATTATTATTATTATTATTTATTTTTTTATTTTTTTTAATAAAAAGGTATTTATATATATATCATACACACACACATTTTTGTAATAATGACAATTGCAACAATACTGAATGAACAATGAACACTTTTATTTTAACTTAATATAATACATAAATAAAATCAATTTAGTCTCAAATAACATGAACATATGTTAAAACGAACCACCAGCTTTCATGGGTCTTCAATATTCCCAGTTAAGTTTAGGGTTGTAGTGCAGAAAGCAGAGCTTGTCTGCATGGTCCCCTGTCAGTCTGCTCCTCCGCGAAACACAGACCTTATTTGAAGTAGATCAAGACATTCTCTATGGAAGACATGAACGGTAAAATAACGAAGGAACCCCTTTCAAGTTCAGTCGCAAGTTATTACAGGAATTATAACGCGTCGACTATTTCTCTCTAAACCATATACCTTTGACTAATCCGGAAACTATCACCTCAAACAAAACGTTTATTCCGTTCCGTATTTTATTTAACGGGTGGCATCCATGAGTCTAAATATTCCTGTTACATTGCACAACCTTCAATGTTATGTCATAATTATGTAAAATTCTGGCAAATTAGTTCGCAAAGAGCCAGATGGCCCAAACTGTTGCATATACCCTGACTCTGCGTGAAATGAACGCAAGAGAAATTACTAATTTCACCTGGTTAATATTGCCTGCTAACCTGGAGATCTTTTAGCTAAATATTCAGGTTTAAAAATATATACTTGTGTATTGATTTTAAGAAAGGCATTGATGTTTATGGTTAAGTACACATTGGAGCAATGACAGTCATTGATTGTTTTTTATAAGATAAGTTTAATCCTAGCTAACAATTTACCTTAGCTTACTACATTCGCATAACAGGCAGGCTCCTTGTGGAGTGCAATGTAATCAGGTGTTAGAGCATTGTACTAGTTAACTGTAAGGTTGCAATATTGGATCCCCTGAGCCGACAAGGTAAAAAATCTGTCGTTCTGGTTCCTAGGCCGTCATTGAAAATAAGAATGTGTTCTAAACTGACTTGCCTAGTTAAATAAAGGTGTAAAAAAATAATAATAATCTGCGCACAAAAATACCGATTTCCGATTTGTTATGAAAACTTGAAATCGGCCCCGATTTTAATCGGCCATTCCGATTAATCGGTCGACCTTTAGACCATACGCCTTAAGAATGTAAAATAGCACAGGTGTCTCATCGACTTAAGTTTACCATTCTCCCAACGTTATCACCCACTCCCTCAGAAGATCTTACCCCCGTATCCCCTCCCTCCTTCAGGCATGGAGTAGACTACCTGACCGGTTCCTGGTGGCCTGTTCTGGAGGACCTGTACCGCTCCAACATCCCTGTTTACCGCTTCATTCAGAGGCCCGGGGACCTGGTGTGGATCAACGCAGGGACCGTCCACTGGGTCCAGGCTGTGGGCTGGTGCAACAACATCGCATGGAATGTGGGCCCACTCAACTGTACGTTAACTCCCTGGCACAGACGCCTACATTAGTCTTGCTACGGATGCAGACCTTTCACTCAACTATCTACTGAAACGCGTTGCAGTAGAGCTGTTTCTTGGACTTTTAATGTTTAGTGTTATTTTATGGATCTGTTGGTCTTGGTCAGTCATTTTGCCTCGGGAGTTTTGAACTTCAGGGCTACGACCCCGATCCAAATCCGCACTAATGAGACTCATAAGTAGAGGACTAATGTTGACCTTTTTTTTATAATGTCAGATGAGGTCACTAATGGCACCTTATCCTCCCTGCAGCCTACCAGTACCAGCTGGCCCTGGAGAGGTTTGAGTGGAACGTGGTCAAGAAGGTCAAGTCCATCGTCCCCATGATCCACGTGTCCTGGAACGTGGCCCGCACCGTCAAGGTCACCGACCCCGACACATACAAGATGATCAAGTGAGTATTCAGACTGACGTGTCTTCCGGTTGATTGGTGGCGCTACAATGGCAAGAAAAAGTATGTGAACCCTTTGGAATTACCTGGATTTCTGTGTAAATTGGTCATAACATTTGAACTGATCGAGGTCACAACAATAGACAAACACAGCCTGCTTAAACTAATAACACACATTAATACGTTTTCATGTCTTTATTGAACACACTGTGTAAACATTCTCAGTGCAGGGTGGGAAAAGTATGTGAACCCTTGGATTTATTAACAGGTTGACTTTCCTTTGGCAGCAATAACCTCAATCAAACGTTGTGGATCAGACCTGCACAACAGTCAGGAGGAATTTTGGACCATTCCTCTTTATAAAACTGTTTCAGTAAAGCAATATTCTTGGGATGTCTGGTGTGATCTACTCTCTTGAGGTCATGCCACAGCATCTCAATCGGGTTGAGGTCAGGACTCTGACTGGGCCACTCCAGAAGGCGTATTTTCTTCTGAAGTCATTCTGTTGATTTACTTCTGTGTTTTGGGTTGTTGTCCTGTTGAATCACCCAACTTCTGTTGAGCTTCAATTGGCGGACAGGTATCCTTACATTCTCCTGTAAAATGTCTTGATAAACTTGGGAATTATTTTTTCCGTCGACGATGGCAAGCTGTCCAGGCCCTGAGGCAGCTAAGCAGCCCCAAACCATGATGCTCCCTCCACCATACTTTACAGTTGGGATGAGGTTTTGATGTTGGTGTGCTGTGCCTTTTTTTTTCTCCGTACAGTGTTGTGTGTTCCTCCCGAACAACTCAACTGTAGTGTCGTCTGTCCACAGAATATTTTGCATCAAGGCTTTTAGAGATACTTTTGTAACCCTTACCAGGGAGGTTCACATACTTTTTCCAGCCTACAAATGTGAATGTTCAAGTTATGTATTCAATATAGACAAGAAATGCAGAAATGTGTTATTAGTTTAAGCATACTATGTTTGTCTATTGTTGTGACTTAGATGATCAGATCAAATTCTATGACCAATTTATGCAGAAATCCAAGTAATTCCAAAGGGTTCACATACTTTATCTTGCCACTGTACATTAGTTACAAATGATACAGGTCAATAGGGCAGATTGTGATTATGCCACTAACTTTTGTTCCATTTAATAAGGGTTGCAGTGTCATGACAGGGACACACTGTTACTGTGTTGGACCAGAGTTTTACCTCGGCCAGGTCATGTGATCAGGAAAACTCTCGGTCCTCTTCATGCCTGAAACCTGTATCCTAACCTCATCCCTCACTCGCTCACTCAGGCACTGCCTCCTGCAGTCCATCAAGCACATCCAGGTTCTGCGAGACCAGCTGGTAGTAGCAGGGAAGAAGATCTCCTACCAGAGCCGAGTGAAGGACGAACCAGCTTACTACTGCAACGAGTGTGATGTGAGTAGTACTTCTACCCAGTATCTACCTACTGCCCTCTCAATCCAACCCCAACCCCAACCCCCCCCCAACCTCATGTTTTACCCTCGGTCTGCCAGCACCAAAACGCCTTCTAACTGAACTCAAAACATACACACACACTTACCACAGTCAGAGCCCTTCGCTCTTCTGAAACCACATTACTTCACCCCCCCCCCCATATTCCTTCATGGTTGCTTCGGCATGCGTTCAATTCCTCTCCATTCGTTACAAGACAAGCCCTTTACTTGTGTACTGAGTATCTGTGTGTATATCTTCTGTCCACCAGGTGGAGGTGTTTGACCTGCTGTTCGTGACGTCTGAGAGTGGCAGCAGGAAGACCTATGTGGTCCACTGTGAGGACTGTGCCCGCCAGAGGAACCCCAGCCTCTCCAACAACGTAGTGGTGTTGGAGCAGTACCGCATGGAGGAGCTAATGAGTACCTACGACACATTCAGCCTGGTGAGGAGACACACACACACACACACCTTTTTCTTATGAGACACGGGCGGGCACCTGCATACAAGGAAATCGGTGTCTGTCTGCCTAACAACCCGAGGACAGTAGATGTAACGTTTCCTCTTCTGTCTGTCTCCTCTCTCCAGACTGCAGCCCCGAGTACACAGTGATAAAGCTCCTCCCCCTCCGCGTCTCACAGCCATAACCAAAACTCCTGCCAGGCAGGACTTTACATCTTTAAAAATACGTTATTTTTAACCTCCCCCCTTCGTTATTTAAGATGTTTTGACTACTGCTAATACTTGCCGATCAAACAGCCAATCGAAAACCAGTTTACTACTCATCACCGTTTACAAAACCGAACCGCCAATCAAATGCCAGTTTACCCTTGTTGTAGACTGTTCGTGAACAGCGTTCTGGTTTCCGGAGGACTTGAAAAAAATGGAAAGGCAGTTGGTGCTAGCTGCCATTGTGAACAAGCAACAAAGGGTTGACCGTTATCAATGGCATGAATTTGATTATTTCCATATCTTTTCTTTTTTTTTATCATGAATTCTGAAATGTGTAAATGCTGTGTATTTTGTGGGGTGCTGTTTTTTGTTTTTTTTAACATAATGTATTTTCTTTAAGACTAGATCAGCCCTAGATATATACCACATTGGCCTTGTGACTTGTATTTAGAAGATAAATAAGATGGAAAATACTAAGAGATATGACTTTTTTTCTAAAAGCATTAAGAATAAGGAGACACGAAAAAATACAATTGTTTGAAATGCTTAGAAACATACGGGTTTTAAAGTCTTTTTAGATTTTTAGTTTAGTCTTTCTTACTCTTGTATGTGTTGTGTTTTTACAAATGTATAATGTTTATTTCCACGGGAAGGCGAAAGAGTCAATTGTCACAACTCTTTAGGAGTACATCAGGTCTTTTTGTTTTAATGAATTGCTTCCATTTTTGCATTGTTTTGTACCTCTGATTTTGTTAGTTTTTTGCTTAATATACAGATTTATAATTTCTTCTGGATTTTACATTGTACATTCTTTTTTATTTAAAACGTTTCTTATATTTATAGGATGTCAATGTTCTCCCCTTGCTTTTATTAGGGTTGTACAAGTTTGAAAGTAATTTTTTTTTCTCTAACAACTGAAATGGTGTGTTATGGGAGGACAAGGTTCTCTGGTGCTTCTTCTGGTTCTATATATATATAAATGAATTTCTAATGAATATAACTTACACCTTTCCCTGTAGTTGCTAGGATCCACAGCCGAGGTAGTTGACGAATGGAATACGGTCTTTAATGAGTGGGGAAATTAATTGTTTTTCATTCTTTCTGGGGGGTTTTGGATTAAATGATTTTTTTTTTATATATATATATTATTGTAATCTGTTGGAATATTGACTTATGGGATAGAAAGGTGCTACAGTTTTCGGATGAACTATTTTTGTTTTTCCTTTAAGATAAATTCTATTTTTCCTGTTGCAATATACCTTCCTTTTCCTTCTCTTTGTGGTCATTTATTTAAAACTGCACTCTTTTAAGAACACACACACACACCAAACTGAGCCAGACATGTCTTAAACACTTTGTGAATTTGTGTGACATTACTATGACTTATTAATAAATAAACGCTTTTGATAAAGCCAAAAATGTGCATATAGTTCAATTGTTTAAACTCTATTGATGGTACACGCCTCATCTGAACAGCTAACTCTGACTGCCAGGAGTGTTTTTGCAGATGTCTCAAACAAACCACATCTCATACCTGATAGAGCCACCAGTTGTTCACCTGATGTAAATAAATATTGGGTAGAATGTTAGAATAGTAACATATTGAACGTAACATCCCAGTCAGTCAAATCTGAAAACAAAGGCCAGAGTAGTAGCCTATAAAAGCTATGCTATATAGAATCTAGACCTATAGATTAATGAATAAACCCCTCTTTGAGCTGGATTTAATCTGTATCGCTAAAGTGTTTATAGATTTCGCAATCAAAATGTAAGAGTAATTTCTGACTTGAGCTGACATATGCAGCGTTTTACTGTGAAAGCAGTCTGACTATGGAACATTGCCTTTTTAAGTTTGAATCCCACTGTAACGCTGAACTGAAGTGATTTAGATTGAATCTAGCCATTTTATCTGACTTCCTGCCTGAGGCTGATGAGCTGACCACTGACGTGGGTGAGAGCGGATATCTTCTATTTACGCTTTGGGCCCATATACAATAACAAGCCGAACCCTCATATCGCTTAGCCGAGCTAGATCTTATCTCTGGCACTTGCAGAGGTCTCCTCGTTCAAGTCAATCACTAACGGTTCCTTTTGTTTGACCTGAGTGTGTGTGTATAAAATTAAGTGCGTGGTTTCCATAAGGTGAGTTCTATCCAAGGTTAAAAAAGCAGGCACAAACCAACACACATTGTCACACAGAAGACAGGACAGGAAACCGCAGTGAACTCACAGGATTCAATGACAAAGTCCAGATTTCAGTTTCCCCCTCAGCTAATTCCACTGACTGACACTACAGTAGAAAGGTGTAGGCCCACCCAATCAGATTGAGCAAACATAAAAATTATGCTCTTTTGTGTTCCAAATGGGACATTTTGTTTTTTTACCCAAACATGCAAACATCAATAGATATTCAAAGCAAGCGGTGCACTGGGTTAGTCAGGTTTGATGAAATACAACAGAATGGAAAAACTGGAATGACATTCACTCTCATGGGATGGGTTGCCAAAAATAACTAAAATCCACACTTTCAATAAGCCACAAACTCAGCAAAAAAAAGAAACGTCCCTTTATCAGGACCCTGTCTTTCAAAGATAATTCATAAAAATCCAAATAACTTCACAGATCTTCATTGTAAAGGGTTTAAACACTGTTTCCCAATTAATGAATTAATGAACATGCACCCTGTGGAACGGTCGTTAAGACACTTACAGACGGTAGGCAATTAAGGTCACAGTTATGGAAACTTAGGACACTAAAGAGCCCTTTCTACTGACTGAAAAACACCAAATGAAAGATTCCCAGGGTCCCTGCACATCTGCGTTAACGTGCCTTAGGCATGCTGCAGGAGGACTTCAGATGTGGCCAGGGCAATAAATTGCAATGTCCGTACTGTGAGACGCCTAAGACAGCGCTACAGGGAGACAGGACGGACAGCTGATCGTCCTCGCAGTGGCAGACCACGTGTAATAACACCTGCACAGGATCGGTACATCCGAACATCACACCTGCGGGACAGGTACAGGATGGCAACAACAACTGCCCGAGTTACACCAGAAACGCACAATCCACCCATCAGTGCTCAGACTGTCCACAATAGGCTGAGAGAGGCTGGACTGAGGGCTTGTAGGCCTGTAGTAAGGCAGGTCGTCACCAGACATCACCGGCAACAACGTCGCCTATGGGCACAAACCCACTGTCGCTGGACCAGACAGGACTGGCAAAAAAGAGCTCTTCACTGACGAGTCGCGGTTTTGTCTCACCAGGGGTGATGGTCGGATTTGCGTTTATCGTCGAAGGAATGAGATTTACACCGAGGCCTGTACTCTGGAGCGGGACGATTTGGAGATGGAGGGTCCGTCATGGTCTGGGGGCGGTGTGTCACAGCATCATCGGACTGAGCTTGTTGTCATTGCAGGCAATCTCAACACTGTGCGTTACAGGGAAGACATCCTCCTCCCTCATGTGTTACCCTTCCTGCAGGTAATCCTGACATGACCCTCCAGCATGACAATGCCATCAGCCATACTGCTCGTTCTGTGCGTGATTTCCTATAAGACAGGAATGTCAGTGTTCTGCCATGGCCAGCGAAGAGCCCGGAACTCAAACCCATTGAGCACGTCTGGGACCTGTTGGATCTGAGGGTGAGGACTAGGGCCATTCCCCCCAGAAATGTCCGGAAACTTGCAGGTGCCTTGCTGGAAGAGTGGGGTAACATCTCACAGCAAGAACTGGCAAATCTGGTGCAGTCCATGGGGAGATGCACTGCAGTACCTAATGCAGCTGGTGGCCACACCAGATACTGACTGTTACTTTTGATTTTGACACACCCTTTGTTCAGGGATACATTATTCAATTTATGTTAGTCACATGTCTGTGGAACTTGTTCAGTTTATGTCTCAGTTGTTGAATCTTGTTATGTTCATACAAATATTTACACATGTTAAGTAAAATAAACGCAGGTGACAGTGAGAGGACGTTTCTTTTTTGCTGAGTTTATGACTGCATTGAGGCATATGTCACTGTGCCTCTATGGCTATATGCACCATTCCACTGCCTATTTAAATTTGTTCATTTAGCAAACAAGACAGCTCATAATCCAGTGCCTTTATCACAGTCAACACACCTATATTTTAGCATTAGAAATGATACATTTTCTCTCAGCCTCATGGCAAAATGTGTAGAATAGCAGGAGATGACCTATAAAACTGCACATTTTCATTTCTGCCCCATTATAAAATGTTTAGCATTGCAAGAGATTAGTTTTAAAACAGCCACATTTTGTCTAGCCTCTTGACAAAATGTGTAGAATAGCATGAGATTAGCTATAAAACGGCAAACGTTTCTCTTTATTGGAGGGGGCCCACCCACCAACACATTTCACACATTTCTGGCTGTGTATTCTCTGAGGGTATAGGAATGGACTCCCACTGAATGTGGTGAAATAACCACCACATTCAGTGGGTGCAGAAATAATGTGCAGAAATAACCCGTTTTTTTTACATCCATGATTGATCGAACACAATCAGGAGATTTACGCACATACCACGGTGGGGGACAATGAAGTAACAAGGCCCCTCATATTTCAAAAACACCAAACATATATCCACCAATCTGGAAAAATCCAGGTCCCACAGTGAGAGAAGGAATGTCAGTGTGTCCCATCCTGTGGCCCGGTGTGAAGAGGTCAACGAGTACGGAGGAAAGCTGGATAGAATGGAGGACATCCTGCTTCCACAGGAAGTCGCATCCACCGTCCACTCCACCCACTGAGGGTATAATAAGAACTGGAGACTGCGTCCAAGATGTCCGCCCGTTGTTTTCAAGGTAATCTACTCACGTTCGCATATGCTGATTCATGGACCGTCTATATCCATGTTGCATCCGGTGTATACGAACCAACACATGCGCACTAGCACTGAGTGGAGCAGCGACGACGTCATCACGTCATCCAAAAACATGACAGACATTGGATAAATATAAAATGTTAATATCTTCGGCTGTGGATATTTTTTTTTTAAGTATTTAAATAAAGGATAATCAGCCTGAGTGACAATTATATGAATAATTCAATAGATGTTTTGTGCACAAAGATGATCGCTAAAGTGTCTTATTAGGAATTTTCAAATCTGACCTCTATGTGGCTTTACATAGAAATTGTCTTTCTAGGCCAGGTGTCAGTTCAACTGCAGTACCGAAGCGAAACTGTAGCTTCTAGACCGGAACCCCTTAACTCCACCCCGATCTGATGGCCACAGATGGTCAGTGTCTGTGTGTGTGACCGTACACTCACACCCCACCAACACAATGCTGGCTCAAGGGACTAGTGTGATCATCATGTTGTTGGACTAATGATGGGAAAATCTAGAAAGCCTTTGAAGCTATTGTTGACCAAGCTATTGTTGGTCACCGACTATGAATTAAGCTATTATTAATTTATAATTACTAAGATAGGATCAATGAAATATAGATTGTCGTGTATATACATACAGCGCCTTGCAAAATTATTAATATCCCTTGGATTTCCTGGCATTTTATTATGTCACAAAGTGAGAATTAAAATGGATTTAGTCAACAACAAAAAAATCGGCAATCTACTCAAAATACTCTATAATGTGAAAGTGGAAGAAAACTGATATTTTTGAAAAGATTAACAAGAATGTGATAACTAAAATAGTAGTTGCAAGTATTCAGCCCCTTTGTTCAGGCAAGCCTAAATTAGTTCAGGAGTAAAATGTGTCTTAAAATGTCTTAAGTTACATGGATTCACTCTTGTTGAAATAACACAGTTGAAGTCTGAAGTTTACATACACTTAGGTTGGAGTCATTAAAACTGTCACGCCCTGGCCTTAGTTATCTTTGTTTTCTTTATTATTTTAGTTAGGTCAGGGTGTGACATGGGGGATGTATGTGTTTTGTATTGTCTAGGGGTTTTGTATGTTTATGGGGCAGTGTCTATTATAGGTGTATGTATGTCTATGGTTCCCTAGATTGGTTCTCAATTAGAGACAGCTGTCTATCGTTGTCTCTGATTGGGAACCATATTTAGGCAGCCATATTCATTGGGTAGTTCGTGGGTTATTGTCTATGTCTATGTGTAGTGTTTGTGTCAGCCCTATTTGTTTATAGCGTCATGTTCGTTTGTTGTTTTGTATAGTTTGTATAGTGTTCTTTGTTTCGCTTAAAATAAAGAAGAATGTATTGTTATCACGCTGCGCCTTGGTCCTCCTCTCTTCCAGCATATAACGATCGTGACAAAAACTTGTTTTTCAACCACTCCACACATTTCCTGTTAACAAACTATAGTTTTGGCAGGTCGGTTAAGACATCTATTTTGTGCATGACACAAGTAATTTTTCCAACAATTGTTTTCAGACAGATTATTTCACTTATAATTCACTGTATCACAATTCCAGTGGGTCAGAAATTTACATACACTAAGTTGACTGTGCCTTCAAACAGCTTGGAAAATTGTAGAAAATTATGTCATGGCTTTAGAAGCTTCTGATAGGCTAATTGACATAATTTGAGTCAATTGGAGGTGTACCTGTGGATGTATTGAAAGGTCTACCTTCAAACTCAGTGCATCTTTGCTTGACATCATGGGAAAATCAATAGAAATCTGCCAAATCAAAGTTTATTTGTCACGTGCGACGAATACAACAGGTGTAGACCTACTTACAGGCTCTAACCAATAGTGCAAAAAAAGGTATTAGGTGAACAATAGGTAGGTACAGAAATAAAACAACAGTAAAAAGACAGGCTATATACAGTAGCGAGGCTATAAAAGTAGTGAGCCTACATACAGACACCGGTTAGTCAGGCTGATTGAGGTAGTATGTACATGTAGATATGGTTAAAGTGACTATGCATATATGATGAACAGAGAGTAGCAGTAGCATAAAAGAGGGGTTGGCGGGTGGTGGGTGGGACACAATGCAGATATCTCGTTAGCCAATGTGCGGGAGCACTGGTTGGTCGGCCAGTGGTGCATGACTTGTGTCATGCACAAGGTAGATGTCCTAACCGACTTGCCAAATCTATAGTTTGTTAACAAGAAATTTGTGGAGTGGTTGAAAAACGAGTTTTAATGACTCCAACCTAAGTGTATGTAAACTTCCGACTTCACCTGTATGTAAATGTAATATTTCTAAAAACCTGTTTTTGCTTTGTCATTATGTGGTATTGTGTGTAGATTGATGAGGATTATTTTAGAATAAGGCTGTAACCTAACAAAATTTGGAAAAAGTCAAGGGGTCTTAATACTTTCCAAAGGCGCTGTACGTTGTAAAGTTTCATTCATAGGCTAGGTTGTAGCAACGTCATGATGGGTATAGGGAAACTTTGAGTATCACGTAGTAGCCTAAACCCGGCGATGTTACACTGAGCTGAGTGAATGGAAAATGAATGACAGTCATCCAATATGCTGTAACAGAAATAAGGCCAGGCTCATCAAAAAAATGATTATCCTCCCTCGTCCTCAACGTCACCGACCACCACTGGCATCATGGTGAGGGTATGCTTGACATCAGCAAATACTGGGGACTTTTTCAAGATAAAGAGAAACGGGATGGAGCTCAACACAGACAAAATCATAGAGGAAAACCTGCTTCCGTCTGCTTTACACCATACGTTAGGAGATGAATTCACCTTGCAGTAGGAAAATAACCTACAACACAAGGCCAAATCTACACGGGAGTTGCTTAACAGTACCCGTCTACTATGGAGGTTCCACAACACTATTGAGAAAGAGTTGGCAGGACAGACAAAAAAATGGCCACTTTCACATGTAAACACTGCAATTACCCAATCAACCAGTGAGCGGTTTCAAGCTTAATTATATTCCCTGCCACAGATGCAACGACAGTTTGTTTTCGAAGCTATTTTCTCCACTGCTTACTTCTTCTTCTCGCACTCCCTCTCCGACACACTCTTTTTCAGCAGCACTTCTGATTGAATTGCGTCAACCACATCCCTCTCTTCCACCCTCCTCCCATCCCATCTACTCATTCATCTTCCGCCTCTTCTTACATAATCCAACATTTGAAAACGTAAAAACCACAGGCCGTATGTGACGCAAACACATCTGTAAGTCAGGCTCTTGGGTGTAGTGGTAGAAGATGGTACTGATAAGGCATTTTCTTCTTTCTTGTTTCGGATAAGCATTATGTAAGCTAGCAAAAACATGAACATGTAAAGCCCAGTAGACGTGTGCAGTAAAAGATGGTAAAGATCAACAGTATCTCTAGCTCATCTATTTGAGCCTGTTTGGATCCCCCGTCTCTCAGTTCTCCCCTCCTGCCCCTTGACTCCTCTCTTCTCCGCCCAGATACAGATAAAAGAGACTCAAATATCTGTAGCGATCAGGGATAAAGCCCAGTGGAGGGACAAGGTAAATAAATACTGACCAGCTCGAAGGGGAGAAGAGAGCGAGAACAGAGAGAGAAAATGCGATCAGACAACAGTAATTACTCTATGATCTGCACTCTCTCTCTCTCTTATCAGTTCAGAGGTTCTTTGTCTGCCTCCTCTCTCCTTTTATCCCTTTTTTCCTCCCTTGTTCCATTGATCCTTCCAGTTATCCCTCCGATCCGTGATTCCTGATATTGTCCTTTTCATCATGTTGTGGCGTTTCTCTCATTCACTCTGGACTTCCTAGAGCTAGCATCTTTTGCATCTCTGCGTAACGTAACTGGTATGACGTCCATCCTCTATGCCTCCTTCATCCTCTATTCCTGGTCTTTCTTCATCTGGGTTCTTGGTGTTTCTCAGTGGGAATCAAGGACCCACCCCTAAACACTATCAGAGCTGTGTGAAGCTGCTCTCTCACACCGCTATCTTCCACTGCTGCAGACTCATGGGTTACGGTTGGAGCTCGGGTTGGGATTCGGGTTGGAGCTAGGGTTAGGGTTAGAGCTAAGGTTGGGGTTAGGGTTAAGGTCTTCCATTGTAAGTACAGGATAATACCAACATTTGTTACACTTTCCTTACAGAAATCTTTGTAAAATAATAAAAGCACTGGCTAATGTCCATCTTTACATGAATTAGCCTAAGCAACTAGGGTTGTCTGTAACATGGTGGGAGATGTCAGTGGCACCATGCAGCCTCTGCTCCATCCCTGGCTGCTGATTAGACCACAGCGACATAGCAGCTCTTTAAATACACACTCCCTCTCTCCATCTCCCCCTCGCTCCCTCTCTCATCATCCCCTCCCCCTCTCTCCACAGGCTCAATCACTTCGCAGGTTATCAGGGAAGCAGCCTGGCTCCAACTCCTAACACAGAGTGCTGCACACAGATAACAGAGGGATAGAGAGAAGAGAGGGGGGGTGCTTTACAGGAACGGCTTATAGTAGTTAAGAGGGAGAGGAGTGAGGTGGGGGCACAAGCACTCAATGTAGTAGTTAAGAAAGGGAGGGGGGAAATGAGTGAGGGAGAAGTGAGTGAGAGTGTGAGAGAAAGGCATCCCTCTAATTCCTCAAGAGGGGAATCTGAGAATAGGAGGAGAAGGAGGGACGGACTGACGGAGGGACGCACAGAGGTCTGGGATACCTCTAAAGAGCTGAGACCCAAAGCGCTGAGGCTGGAGTGGTCGACTGCAGTCAGGGAGAGAACATCATTTACATTACATTTCAGGGGAAAGGACGAAGCACTTCAGTCTGAGAAATAGGGGAGGGGGACCGACACTGACTTATCCCTGACGGACCGACGACCCTGTACAGTGCAGAGAGGAAACAGCAAGCTATTACGTCTACAGGAGGTCAGCATTCCACTACTACACGAGCTGGTCACAACTTCATTACGAAGAGCGTGAAGGAATCTGAACTGATACAGAGGGAAAACCCAAAGCCAAAACGCAGGGGAGATTTGAGGAAAGACAGGAGAGAGAGAACATTTGAAGCTTGTCCACCTGCTTGAATAGGTGGAGAAAGAGAGTGCTTCACTGGAACTTCAAGGAGAAGAGGAGAGAAGAAGAGAAGGAGAAGGAGAAGAGAAGCGAGGAGAAGAAAAGGAGAAGAAAAGGAGAAGAAAAGCGAGGAGAAGAGAAGCGAGAGAAGAAGAAGAGAGAAGAAGAGAAAGAGAAGAAAAGGAGAAGAGAGAAGGAGAGAAGGGGAAGAGAAGAGAGAAGAAGAGAAAGAGAAGAGAAGAGAGAGAAGAGAAGGAAAAGAGAGAAGAAGAGAAAGAGAAGAGTGAGGAAGAGAGAGAGGCTCTACCAGGCTGCACGTCAATGTGAGTGAGAACGTACAGACCCAGGGAGGGAGTTGAACTAACTAAAGCATTCTATTTAGACCACAACTATTCCAATATCTGTGTAAAGCATTCAGAAAATTAGCAGCATTTTAAAATGACAATTCTTGTCAATTAAATGTATAGGTAACAACATAGATAACCACATAATAACATTCGATAATAACATGTATGCAACTGCCCGTCAAAAGACAACAGAGTTGCTTCAGTATGTTTTAGATTAGAGAATATATTATGAGAATCGTTCAAGGACCAGGTTGAATGTAGTTCATTGTTGTATTAGTCGCCATGAAGCTACAGAGGAAGGTCATTTGAAAATACCATAGGACATGATTCAGTCATTTCTATAGCAGATTAACATCGGTGTCTCCAGAGTTATGAGAAACAATGACGCAACATTTTTCAAAGAATAACTAGTACGTGGGATGTATAAAACAGATGGAGCGGCCAAGTGCAGGACTATTTTAAGTCGTGACACAATGAGTGAGCAGGTCTCCCTCTTCCTGGACCCCTGACCTTACACCTGAACAACACTTTACCTAACAATAGGAGACTGACGTAGAACGTAAAGTAAGCACTTATCGAGTCAGTAACAACACTTCTCAAGTGGATGTCTTCCATAGCGTGGTTAGGGTCAGGGTTAACGGTCAGGTGAGGTTGATGGGTGTTTGTTGGGTAAAAGTAAAGGGTGGAAAAATTAGCAGGTTGATGTTTATTGTCATGAGTCTTGTCCTGGAGGCAGAATAGAGTGATTTTCCTTTAGATAGGCCAGTTGCAAAGTCAACATTTGCTTTTTGGTCTTAATTTAAGGTTAGGGTTTGGCATTAGGGTTAGCAGTGTGGTTAAGGTTAGGTTTAAAATCCAATTTTATGACTGTGGCTGTGCCAGCTAGTGACCACTCTGCAGCGCTGCCTCCAGAACAAGATTCATGACAAACAACATGTGAGGCATTCAACGTTTAATTTTGTTTCCTGCACCTGTGGAAGTGCTGGATGTGCATTCACTGCTTTAGAAATAAAAGTACTAAAGGGGAGGAAGAAGAACAAACCAAATCAAATGTTATTTGTCACATGCGCCGAATACAACAGTGTAGACCTTACAGTGAAATGCTTACTTACAAGCCCTTAAACCAACATGCAGTTAAGAAAAAAGAACAATCAATAAATTAAAAAAGATAGAAATATAACAAATAATTAAGGAGCAACAATAAAATAACAGTAGCAAGGCTATATACAGGGGGTTCAGGTACAGAGTCAATGTGCGGGCGCACCGGTTAGTCGAGGTAATCGAGGTAATATGCACATGCAGGTAGAGGTAAAGTGACCAGTCATAAATAATAAACAGAGTGTAGCAGCAGCGTAAAAATGGGGGGTGGGGACAATATAAATAATCGGTAGCAGAGAGAACAGTCTATGACTCGGGTGGCTGGAGTTCATGGCAATTTTTTGGGCCTTCCTCTGACACCGCCTGGTATAAAGGTCCTGGATTGCAGGAAGCTTGGCCCCAGTGATGTACTGAGCCGTACGCAACAACCTCTGTGGTGCCTTGCGGTCGGAGGCCGTGCAGTTGCCATACCAGCCAGTCAGGATGCTCTCGATGGTGCAGCTGTAGAACTTTTTGAGGATCTGAGGACCCATGCCAAATCTTTTCAGTCTCCTGAGGGGGACTAGGCGTTGTCGTGCCCTCTTCAAGCTGCTAGAAGTCTCATGGGTGTGCTTGAAAACTACCAAAACGCATTATCTTTCCTATGGCATTATTTCTACCCTGCACCTGTGGAATATTGCTCATTACACTACTTTCACACAACTTTTTTTAAAACAGTGTTAAGTGCCGGGCCTTGGCCCCTCTGGTCTGCGGTGCCGAGGTCTGGGGGGGTTCTGGGCGGTTATTTCTGGATGGCGGGCTGGCCGCTGACCTCAGTCCATTGTTCAGGCTGGTCAGGGCAACGCTTAGTCAGCATGGGGGGGGGGGGGTGCCATCCTGTCAGCGTTAATGGGACATGTCAGTTAGGAGTTGTAACTTATAGCTGATTCAAGGGAACTTGAAACTTGGTCTATTGTGATTTTGTGTGTTTGTTTTTTTTTCCATACTGAAAGAATCAAACAAAAACCTTTACAGTGTCTTGAACAAAGGGGCATAACATTACACCATGCTTCTAGGTTTTCTCTTTCTAACGAGACAGGAACTGCAGTCTTTTGTCAGCCCAACGATAAACAAATACATCCAGGCATGTGCAGAAGCATACACAAACACACACACACACACACACAAACACACACACACACGCATGAACACATCCGTCTCTTACCCTTCCTCTTCATCTTATCCATCATCATCCTCTGTGCACCCTCACCTGGCAATTAGCAGTCAGATAACCATCCCGCTCTGACCAATCAGCTTTCAGATAAGCATCCTGCACTGATAGAAGATGGGAGAGCGTTTATAGATTGCACCACGCAGCCTGCCGTCCTCTACCTCTAGCAGATAACTCCTCTAACTGACCTCCCTGTGAACTACCTTTGAAGACGGCGCCTCAGCTACGATGCGTCTAGGGAGGGATGGGGACCAAGGGACCATGTTTGAGATGGACAAGAGAGGAAGAGGCTTCAAATGTCCTTCCCATGCAAATACAGTGCCGTTTACATTTGCATACATAAAAAAACGACGTTGTACAGACTGGTTCACTCGAGAACGAGAAACAAGGACCGTGAGAGAGAGAGAGAGAGAGAGAGAGAGAGAGAGAGAGAGAGAGAGAGAGAGAGCGAGAGAGAGAGAGAGATAGAGAGAGAGAGAGAGAGAGAGGGCCGCGTAGCTTTGCATTGTGTTGTTTACATCGTATCAACCTGTGCTAACCTCCATCTCTCCCTCCTTAGTTGACCATGAGTGTGAGCGGTACACTGGAGAAGGGGACCCACCACCAGGCTCTGGAGCTCTCCGAGGAGCTCTCTCCCCTCAACCACCACCACCCTCACCACCACCACCTCCAGCACTCCAACTCTCTGGCCTCCAGCGCTCCTGTGGGGACCCCCTCCGGCGTGGTGGTGCCACCCCCGTACTCTGCAGCTGAGAGTAGGGGAGGTGGTAACGACGCTCCCCTGGAGCTCCGAGGCTCTCTGGACTGCTGGGCGTGCTCGGTGCTGGTGACGGCCCAGAACCTGCTCATCGCTGGGATCAACGCCTGCCTGGCCGGACTGGTGTTCGGACTCATCCTCACCCCCGCCATCGCCATGGTGGTGTTCGGGTTCCTCTGTCATTCTACGGTAAGAAGGGTGTGTGTCTGCACGTGTGTACACAGAGTAAAGGGCATTTGTGCAACACTTACATTCATCTTCCAAAATTCCGATCTGTCATTTAAATTTCACATTCATAATTCATCTGTGTCAGCGTGTGTGTCTCAGCGTGTGTGCGTCAGTGTGAGTGGTGTTTGCCAGAACAGTCATAACAATTTACCCTTTCAGAGGTATTCAGGAGTATCAGGCTAGATAAGAAACCAGTAATAATATGTTATACAGCATGCTGACATTTCAGGAGGGACTAACTGTAAATCCTAACTAAACTTTCACCATCCACCACAAGTTTGGAATAGTTTAGCTGAAAATGAGGGTGGAGTTTGGAATAGGTTAAATGAGGGTGGAGTTTGGAATAGTTTAAATGAGGGTGGAGTTTGGAACAGTTTAAATGAGGGTGGAGTTTGGAATAGTTTAAATGAGGGTGGAGTTTGGAACAGTTTAAATGAGGGTGGAGTTTGGAACAGTTTAAATGAGGGTGGAGTTTGGAATAGTTTAAATGAGGGTGGAGTTTGGAACAGTTTAAATGAGGGTGGAGTTTGGAATAGTTTAAATGAGGGTGGAGTTTGGAA